>NC_087216.1:70076863-70081863 GCF_015104395.2 Macrobrachium nipponense | reverse complement strand
TCTCTCTCTCTCTCTCTCTAAGATCATCATCATCATTCTCTCTCTCTCTCTCTCTCTCTCTCTCTCTCTCTCTCTCTCTCTCTCTCTCTCTCTCTCATATCAAGATCATCATCATTCTCTCTCTCTAAGATCATCATCATCATTATCTCTCTCTCTCTTCCACATCACCATTATCATTATCATCTCTCTTAAATGACCACAAAAACACATAACACTCATAAAATATAAGGGAAAAGAGAGAGAGAGAGAGAGAGAGAAAAGGAGAGATTGCGTTTAGTCAACATTCAATTGGACTTTCCCAGGAAACAACACAGTGGTATAGGCACTCCTAGCAATGACTCCACGGCATCACAAATGCTCTCAGAATTAACCTCACCGCAATCGCCTCCTTGTCGTTATTGAGTGACACTGAACTCGTGCATCCCTTGTTATGCTTACAGCAGTTTTGGGTGTTGCTCTCTCTGATTCCCTTTTTATGCGGCCATCTTCCTTAGGTGTGGTGACTCTTGGCCCTCCTGGTCTGGGCCTGGTGACCACGTGACCTAACCTTATCTCTGGAGATACCGAAAAGGCATCTTATATCAAGTATCCTCTTCCCTGCCTCGCGATAGCCAAAAATCCTGCCTCACTCTAGTCTCTCGGTAGCCTTACACGACGTTGTGGCTGAACCTCCATATCTGTAATAATAACACGGTAATGAGATTTATGAAACAGCATACAAATAAATACAGGGAATCCGTTCAACTATATTGATACTGCTGCAATGATATCTTGAGGGTTTGTTAGGGGAATAGTACAAAAAAGGGAGAACGACACAGGCAGAGAATGAGACAGAGAGTATGAGTAAGAGGGAGGGACAGACAGAGAATAAGAGAGAGAGAAAGAAAGACACGAGAGAATGAGAGAGAGACAGACAGACAGACACAATGGCACGTCGACAAAGCACACTACCTTTTCAGCAGACTTTTAAACTACATTTTCTTCTGTAGACGTTTAAACCTAGATAAGGCAAATCCTGCTCCTACTCATTACGGTAGCTTGGTCGGCGCTGTGATTCCTCCAATTGTGTGAAATGCTTCAGATTGTCATTTCCCACACACACACACACAGATTCTACCCCTCCCTCCCTCCCTCCCCACTTACCTAACTACAACCCGGCTGTTTAGTCATTTTTTCTTTGTTTCAATACTATACACGTAGAATTCAAGGGTTGTCTTCATAATCATACCATGACTGCTTTGCATTATATGCAGCAAAATCATAAAAAAAAGACAAAACGAAATCCGGAAGAGTTCAAAAGGTGTTCGAGTGTTTCACTCCGTGACAGTTGGCGTTGCCTGCCGTCCAGAAAGGCCCCACTCCGAGTGTACATACACATACACACACACACACACACACACACATATATATAATATATATATATATATATATATATATATATATATATATATTATATATATATAATATATACGTGCATTATATTATATAGTATATATATATATATATCTATATATATATATATATATATATATATATATATATATATATATATATATATATATATGTGTGTGTGTGTGTGTGTGTGTGTGTGTGTGTGTGTGTGTGTGTGTGTATATTTCATAGTAGTTAAATCACATATTCCATTTGCTGAGTAATAGTTGAGAGAGGAGGACAAGACAGGAGCCGCTCATTTGATTTTTAATTGCTGTACTGGAGAAAAAAGTTGAAGGATTTTTTGTCTGTGGGAAACAATAGATTTCCATTTCTTGGCAAATTGTGTCTTCGACGTCGGTTGTTGGAGAAGAGGATCTGAATCCTTATGTGATGTTTTGTTTGTTTATTTTATCCATTTGGAAAAGTGACTTTTTAATTGATATCCTTCGTATATATACGCAAAAACATACGCTTACGTTCATAGTAATTATATATATTAAACTAGTTGTACACTCGACAAGAAAACTGAAGATACAGTTTTCATTAGCTTTCGTTCATCGAATTTCCCATTTGTTTTTACTGAAAAGACATAATATCGCTAAATTTAATCTAGAATATGAAAATACACTGCAAATTATATCATATTAGTTAAAACTGCAAAACAAAACCGTTCAGATACTTAAAAACACGATATATGTCCGAAGTAATTGGAATTTCTCAGATGGATTCGTTCATAGAGATCTGGTAGATAGAATGTGAATTTCTGATTGTAGTACTATGTATCACGACGACAATATATTCTCGTTTTCCTTCATGAACGGGGATATTATTGTATCATTGTAAATGGTGAATGCAATTATTTTTAGCTTCTACAAACTCATGCTTGTATTCCAAAGCGTTTAATGTTAGCTGACGTCAATGGCAGCCAATGTTGCTAAGGCTAAGGGAGGTTGAGCAAATCTAGTTGCATCCGCAAGAGCGTTTTCTATGATGTGGAGGAGCCCTAGAACTTCGAGCGGGAAAGCGCAAGTCACTGGTTACTCTCTTACGTAACGGATTTCACACTGATTACTTTGACGTTGACATGGATCGAATGCTAGTTGCTGTTTACAAAGCTACCGTCATTAAGCATAAATCTTTATCAAGGTTAAAGTAGTATGTCAGCTCAAAGATTTTCTGGCTATATGCTCCCATTACAAAGCAGTTCGTAGTAGCCTACAGCCCTACACGCCTGCATTGCTTTGCTGCGAGGCTGAAAGATCTCCCAACACATCAGCATTATTTGCACGATACAAAACTTTAATTGCCTGTGCAATACATATTGAGTTCTTTTTGGTAATAATTATTTTTACTTAACACAGCTTTTTTCGGGAATGATTTGTGGATGAAACCCGATTTTCAAAAGTACAGATTATATCTAGAGAGCAAGAATGACCGCAGCCTGTGTCTAAAATTTTCCACGCCTTTTTACAATCTTGGAATGTTATGGCAACTGTCGAATGAAATCAAGATTAGGGTATGAATTTCTTGGAGAATTGACTTGAATATTCTGATCCTTCAAATTTTATCTAGCATAGTGCAGCACGATCTTGGCAGTTATATAACCCCGTTTCCCAGGTATCTGTGCACCGACTCACACCTCTTTCTTCTGCCTTTTCCCGGTCACAATTCCGTCACCAATATTATAATTTCTCTCTCTCTCTCTCTCTCTCTCTCTCTCTCTCTCTCTCTCTCTCTCTCTCTCTCTCTCTCCACTTCTCAAACATACTTTAGAAATATAGATATATATTACCACTCAATCTCCCCAAGAAAATATAATGAAATTAAGTAGTTATAAATAGGCCTAAGCTTTCACGTAAGCATATTTTGTTTCTCTCTCTCTCTCTCTCTCTCTCTCTCTCTCTCTCTCTCTCTCTCTCTCTCTTTTAAAACACATTTGAAAAAATATTATCACTCAATCTTTCAAAGTAAATCTAATGAATTAATATCTCTACAGATAGGCTTGTGCTCTCTCTCTCTCTCTCTCTCTCTCTCTCTCTCTCTCTCTCTCTCTCTCTCTCTCTCTTTTAAAACACATTTGAAAAATTTTTATCACTCAATCTTTCAAAGTAAATATAATGAACTGAGTATCTCAATAGATAGACCTATGCTTGTGCTCTCTCTCTCTCTCTCTCCCCCCTTTTGAAACATTTGAAAAAAAAAATTGTCATTTAATCTCTCAAAGTAAATATAATGAATTAAGTATCTCTATCGATAGGCGTATGCTTGTGCGCTCTCTCTCTATCGTCATAATATTTCATTCTTTACTGTATTGTTCCTCACGATTTCCACAAGTACTGACCAAATTTTAAAACACTTTCTCTCATTGTTTAAGATCCGTCTTCAATTACGCATGAATGTTATGTCAGTTTAGTGTCAAACATTACTTATAAATAAGGTTTCACAGTAGGTTTTAAGAATGGATGATCGATATTCTACCCTGAACTGACGTTACCAAACCAAACATTAACGAATAATATAGAGCCTGCTTCTACATTCAAGTATAAAGTATTAAAGGACCTCTACAGAATCTTTATAGTGTAAAGTTAATGGAAATCTAGAAAGCAAAAAACGCTACGATTTTGAAGCTCCGCCCCCTTTCTAGAGTTGCCAGGTGTGGCATTATTGAACACTATATGTCCGAAGATTTAAAAAAACTGTATCTTAACATTCCTTGCCGAGTGTACCTGGATTTTCATTGCACATTAGGCAGAGGTCAAGTGGAGGAGGAGAAAGGAAGAGAAGGAAGGAGAGGAGGAGTGTTCCTACACCAGAAGTGCTTGTCCTTCATCCTCCCACCTATTACAACACCTCCATTATAGAGACGATTTAAATGCAATCTGTTGTTACACAAACATCAGTGTCTTGCCACCTCTCTCTCTCTCTCTCTCTCTTCAGTTATACCTAAATGTTTGTTTATACGAACCGCTTTCTCTCTCTCCTTCTCTCTTGTCATAGCCAAATGTTTGTCTCTGTACATGAACAACGCTCTCTCTCTCTCTCTCCGTAAATGTTTGTTGACGAACCATTTCTCTCTCTCTAACACACACACACGATCGGGGAAGAAAGGTGTCAACCATAACAGGCCATTGGACTTGAGAGAGGATGACTGGGAAACTTAAGTGTCAGAGAGAGAGAGAGAGAGAGAGATTGGGGGGCTGGTTGGCAAGGCGTTGATGTAGGTGTAACAACGGATCGCACTTAAATCGTCTCCATGATGGTGTTGTAATGGGTGGAGGATGATGAAGAAGCACTTTGATGAAGGAACACTCCTCCTCCCCCTCCCCAAGGATCATAGCATTATATCTACCCATTTCCATATTGTGTGGTCGAAAAATTATAGTAATAAACGAGATCGTTGATCCCCGAGGGGCTACTATAGTACTAAACACGGCCTCCCATGAGCTTCCGCCATGTTTAGTACAACGTAGCACCTGGGAATAAGTGACGCCTAATAAGAAGCCAAAGTAGCACCACTGTTTCTTAATCACAACTTCTGATATATACATATCATAACTAGCAGAATG
>NC_087216.1:70066863-70071863 GCF_015104395.2 Macrobrachium nipponense | reverse complement strand
TGATGCCGTCGGTGCGTTTTACTTGAGGTTCTTTGCAGCGTCCGTTCGGCCCCTAGCTGCGACCCCTTTCATTCCTTTTACTGTACCTGTGTTTATATTCTCTTTCTTCCATCTTGCTATCCATATTCCTCTAACAGTTGATTCATAGTGCGGCCACGAGGTTACCCTCCTGTAACCTTTCACTCTCAATTTCCATTTCAGCGCTGAACGACCTCATAGATCCCAGCGCTTGGCCAAAGGCGTAAATCGTATATTTTGTTTTATTCTAATAATCTATACCTGAAAGAACGTCTTTAGTCTGATTTCTGCAAACACACATATTCAAAACATAAACCAAGATCGAAGTGAAATCACGAATCCTGTCATTCCGTCGTCGATCACTGCTGCCACGTCAGTAGTGACTAGAGCAGCGAACTCTGTCTTCAGGAAGGTGTTCATTCACTCGGGGTCTTCCCGGGATATGTCTTCTGCTCCGGAACCGAATCGAGACTTATTTATTGCAGGTTAATAATCACCCGAGACCAACTCGCTCTTGGGATGGATGGGCGGGACTCGGGTGGCACCCGCCTTATATATCTCGCGTTGCAGGTCGGTTTTGGTTTGGTGGGCGGGGGCGGGGGTGGGGGCTTGTCGGTAAGTCTCCGCTGGGTAAATTTCTCGTTGTGATTAGTATGAAGGCTGACCAGTACTCTCTCTCTCTCTCTCTCTCTTCTCTCTCTCTCTGATGGGACCACCATTTCCTGCGCAACATTAATTTAAAAGATACCGGTAAACTACGAGCTATTTAATTAAATCCCTTCGAGGAAGCAGCAATTAATCACATGAATGTGGAAAAGTATTTATCGTAGATGTAAATTTTTAAAAATGTATACAAGTATATAGCCTTATATGTGTTAAAAATTTTTAAGCTTAATGAGAAGTTGATGAGTTGTTTAATATTCACGTGGAAAACAATTTTTCATAAGGTTTTCTAAAAAAATTATCAAAATTCTTGCCCCTCGTTAAATAAAAAAAAAATGATTTACCTGTAGAGATAAATATCGATTTATTAAACTTAATAAGATGAGCTCTTTAACTGAAGTTCAAACGGGGATTAATCTCACTAATACAAATGATTATTAGTCTTCCATGATCTTGTGAATAAATTTGTCGAATTCTAAGGCGACAAAATTAATTTATCCTTTATTTTTTATTCCAAATAATTAATAAAAAAGATAATGGCAATTCTTAGAAACGGCTAAGCTGTCGAATATTACAGAAGTATGATTATCACTATATATTTTTCCCCTTCCACATGCCCTAATTTAATAAAGAAGGTAATTGATATCTTGGCAATGTTTAAGCTATCGAATATTCCAAAAATATGATTGTCATTGTATACATTTCCCTTCTGTATTCGCTCTCCAGTCATATCATACTACCGCTATGAACAAAGAAGTTAGAAGAAAAAAGAAACATCTTTTATGGCAGACCACATCATCGAAATAATGATGGAGATTCATTCCTCGAAGTTCATTTCTTTCTCGCCTCTTCAATGTGCTGCTGCAGAATCATTCGACCCTTTTGACTGACTCACCTATTTATATGCAAATGAAAGGGAAGCATTTTATTCCCCGTGTTTAGCAATCCATTACAGAAACAGGGGGTTCTCGTGAGGAGGCAGACTCCGGAAGCTGGGCTGTTCAGTTCTCTCTCTCTCTCTCAGTTTATAAATACCTTTGGTTTAGTCTGATTAAAACATGTTGTGTTCAACTGAGTTAGTCAGGTAGGCGAATGTATGATTGTACCTGTCTCGCTTCTTTGTTTTGCTGATGAGATCCCACCAGACGAACAACTTTCTATCAACTACAAAATTCCCCTTCTGTTAACATATATGAAAATATTTTGTTTCCAAGGTAGAGCGAATTGGATATTAAAGGACATTTGTAGCTTACTGCTTATATATACGGGTATATATATGATATATACATATATCTATATATATATATATATATATATATGATATATATATATATAATATATATATATATATATATATGTGTGTGTGTGTGTGTGTGCGTGTATATATTTATATATATATATATATATATATATATATATAATATATATATATATATATATATATATATATATATTGTTACAAAGTGCCAAGTATCTGGTTACCATTTATCAATTATTACCTCACCAAAAGCCAGACACCTGAACCCTCATAGCACGTTTAAACGACGGAATACTCTAAAGGCAACAGTGATCCCTTAACACTTACCAGTATTGCAGAAAATCAGACTAAGTTCATCAAACAGGTGTGAGGTAATCTTGTAAGTAATTAATTATCAAAGGGCATCACTCCATCAACAACTTTAAAAGTCTAAGTATTTCCCTGATCTCAGAAGTCTAAGTACTTCCCTGGTTCTAAGTCACTTCAAGTAAATTGAAGGAAAGCAAATCAATTAACACTCTATGTTTCTACCTATCATCAATATAATCATAATCATATATACTGGTTTGAAAATAAACACTTATAATAAAAATTTTAAATACAAAAGTTTATTATTAAATTCAAAATTTATAAGTGAAATTCACAATATCAGGGAAAATTACTGTTACTTGAAAACAAAGTAAAGTTTAATTAATTCTTGAATCAAATTAAGTAAAATTAAATCAAAATTAATTTATCACAAAATTCAAGAAAATTAATTCAATTGAAATTCAAAAGTGTTAGGCAATAATTGAAAATTTGAAATTAATTCACAAGTGCTAAACAATAATAAAACTTGAAAAGAATTCTAAGTAAATACAAATTAATTCACAAATGTTAAATTTAATTAAATGTGCAATGATTAAGCAATGAAAATAACTAAGTCAATTAAATTGTGAATGCAAATGAAAATATAAAATAAAAAGACACACTTCAATAAGAAAATGAAATAGTGCACAAACAATGGAACAAACACAAAACACAAAAAATACCCAATGTGTAAAAGTGTAAATCTTTTTCACTCAAAACACTGTAACCAACAGTTTTTACCAAACCTTCACAACCATCTGTTATTAGTTAACCACAGTTCCTATCAATTATTAGTTATTACCTAACCGTTATTAGTTGCAACTAATAAAAATATAACACTTTACCTTTTTGGTACACCAACTTCTTTCTCTGCTGCAGTCTTGTCTTACACAATTTCACAAAAACCAGGCGCCGTTACAAAACAATGTTTGTTCAGATTCCACAAAAGAAACTAAATAACACTAAATAAACTCTAAGAAATATCAAATATGAAATTCTCACAAGTTACAAGTGACCAATTTACGTTACGTTAATATAATCTCAATGATGTCGAGGGAGAGAGAGAGCGAGAGAGAGATGTTAATGCCTCGAGGTTCTATGATAGAGTAAAATCTCTTCCTTGACGGAAGCTGGAGAGGGCAGATGTGATACAAAACGTTCTTGTCACGAATGCTTCCAGTAGCTTTGAAATCTGATGCAATCTTCATAAAGAAATGTGCAATATGCACGTGGTTTTGATCAAAGATATACGCGTACGAGTCCAGTCTGTTAAAAAAAAGACGTACTCTACTCGATCGAAACGGAGGCTGAGCGACAATTAAGATTGACATGTTTTGATAATGCAAGACTCAATTCTCTCGCTATCACATGCGTTGACAGATTAAGGAAAGCAAACAGATCTCGCTGACCCTCTAATCTTACAGTGTTGACATAAAAGTTAAACATTCGTAGTTTCGAAAAGACAAAGTAAAAATCTCTCTTTTTACGTTTTACGTTATAATATATATATTCTTTTACAACACGTAATGCGAAATCTGAACACACATTTTAAAACATCCTATTCTAAGCTATCTAGGAATCTGAAAAAATGTTACACAATCTACATGACATTTCAAAGAGGGGAAATATGCATTTTGAAAGTAGCAATATAATATATATATATATATATATATATATATATATATATATATATATATATATATATATATATATATATATATATATATGTAAGACATAGGGTTTTGATTAATATAAATATTGTTCGTGCATTCTCTGTAACCTGTGGAATGTGGAGGACAGTGCAGAGTAACGACCTGAGAGTAGCTGATGAATGAGTTTCTAGGGGATGGCGTGAGATAAAACAAAAATGCTTAGTTCGTCGAGTCAATGTACGACAGTTTATGAACTCTTCCCAAAGTGCCTTTGTGAAACTAGATGCAGCTAGAACCTCCGCGAGGCGTTGTCGAACTGTGTGTTCGTATGTGCGTGTGCGCCTCTTTCTGTTAAAAGCGTTCATACCCAAACCTATGGGAGGGATTTTGACAGAGGGCTTCGAGTCATAGGCAAAGATGCCGTGGCATTCGCCGGGGAGTTTTTTGACATAGTGTTTAGTGTCCGGTTGGGAATGGGTAAGTGTTACCTTTACTTTAGCCAAAGGGGTGGCTTGTTTGATATCTTGTAAGATGTTCCATTTTATTAACTTTGTCTTTAAACTTGTGTGTGTACTTACCAGAATGTGTTCTGTATCTTTGGCAGATGGTTTCTGGATTTCTGTGGGACAGAGTTCCCAGGGAAAGGTGTGACCCTTTTGGGTGACTTGACAATGAGTTGTTTTTAAGTTAGTCTGTAAGACTGGATTACTTAGTTAATTGATTTATTCTTGTAAATAAACGTTATGTTATGATGCAACTCTCTCATTTTCATTACCTGTTTAGAATGGAGAGAAAGAGGTGGAGAGAGAGAGAGAGAGAGAGAGAGAGAGAGAGAGAGAGAGAGAGAGAGAGAGAGATGTGGGTGATTGCCGGAGAGAGAGAGAGAGAGCCTGTGTGTGGGGGTCTGCCTTCCGTTTCGTGTCCACGCTTACCGTATGAAATACATGAGGTTTTCCCATGTAATAGTGGTGGCATGGAGGGATTACCCCCATATTAATAGTGGTGGCAGACGGTTAAAAAGGGGATATAGAAGTTTTCTTGTTTTTTTATGCCTAGGAACG
>NC_087216.1:70036998-70051998 GCF_015104395.2 Macrobrachium nipponense | reverse complement strand
TTCTGAAATAGCTATCTCAACTCCGGGAACTTGAGATTCTTCCTTGATAGGCGGAACGCTGTTGGTTAAACTTTCGACAACAGATAGGACCTCTTTGATATATTTTTCAAATGTTCCTCTCTCTCTCTCTCTCTCTCTCTCTCTCTCTCTCTCTCTCTGTCTCTCTCTCTCCACCTTTCTTGCGAATCGCCTCTCTTCCAGAATCATATCTTCAACCAGTCGATTCGAAAACAATTCAAACTTCAGTCTTTTATCTTCTCAATAGATTTTCTCCCTCAGCTTAAAATTCTCGACAAAAATGAGAGAAGAAGATACATTCTTTCGGGAACGACGTCAATAATCCTTCGAAGCAGAAAATAATTGTGGGTTTGGTTAAGGATTTTAAATTGGTTGTGGTATGCGAATATTAACAAGAGTTACGTGACATTTATATGATTCTGTTATTTGGTATCTTATATTTTCAGATTTTCGTTTCGGGGTTTTCATAGCAATTTCCGGAAGTCATCATATCTTGTGAATGGTAGGAACATTAGCTTTCCAAAACCTTTATTTTAAAAATGCACATTTAGACGAATATCAAATCAATACTTAACACTTAACTCTAATTGACTGGCATAATTGGCATAATTGCTCGAAATATAGATGCAACATAGCTCTAAACACATTACTGTTCTTTGTTTACTCTCTCTCTCTCTCTCTCTCTCTCTCCTCTCTCTCTCTCTCTCTCTCCATGACTGTCATTATGCAATCTGGTAATAAGATTATATTAATGTTTATTGCCTTTACCATGTAGACACATTCAAACCAAATTAAAAATGATAAAACTATATATTCCTCACACACAACACACACACACACACACACACGCACACACGCATATATATACACACACATAGTGTGTGTGTGTGCGTGTAACTGTGTGACTGAAATGCCTGCAATTCCCAGCTCATTTAATTTCGCGTGCAATGACAACAACCTTTCTGACGTAGCAACAAAGACCTCACGTCCCACAAAACCGACAGGTAGCCTATTTTTTTTTGTGCAAGTAAATAATGAACCGACAGGGGGTGGGGGAAGGGGGGGAGGTTCCAGATAATTCATGAGAGTCATTACCGATAACGTTCTTTGTTGCTGTTTTTCTGCGGGAAAGAAATGATGATAACCATGACAAAGAGACACGGGGGGCGGGGGGTGGGGGGTTCAAGATTCCCGAGAGCTCCTGTGTCACCGCTGGTGATGACAGCTTCCGAATGGGGGAGAACACAAGGGGTGGAGAAGAAGAGTACGAGAGGAATAGAAACACATAAGGGTAATGCCACACCGGAAGCGGGAAGCGTCGAGTTGCAGGCACCACTCGGGCGGGAGAGCAGCGTCAAAACGACACATATCCACACCAGAAACTCCACCCTCCCTCCCACGCGTCACTCTCAGTGGTCAAAGTTATACTAGTACTACTTCTGTGCAAATAAGTCATTGTCACGTTTGGCTAGGAAATTGCCTTTAATAGAAAACCTGTGTTAAACTTGACGATAGACTTCTTATGACAGAACGGTCTTTTGATTCTTTGCTTGCAGTAGTAGAAGTCAGTCACACAAAACAAACGACAACCCATCTCTCCCAAAGTATCTTTCAGGAAGTAGTAACCTTATTGGCAGTAAATTTTGTGATAATAAAAGCTGTATTCTCCGAAGTCCGTCAGAATTTCAAAACTCCCGGCACACGCAGTGGTCGGCCAGGTGGTAGTACCCATTCCCGCCGCTGGGAGGCGGGCATAAGGAACCATTCCCATTTTCTGTCAGATTTTCTAGTGCCACTGTCTCCTGAGGGGAGGTGGGTGGGCACTTTGATTATATATATCTGCCAGGTAAGTATGAACAAACTTTATTGTATCATAACAATATCATTTTGTTCATGAATCTTACCTGCCAGATATACATATAGCTGAATCCCACCTTTGGAGGAAGGGGGAGACAGACTCGGATTTTGGAAACAATTTCATATATATGATTGATATTTTGGTTCCTTACCTGTTAGTATAGCTGACTTCGTGAGTACCGTCACCCAAGTCTGCTTCTGCTTTACTAGAGACTCCAGCTACGTAGTGACCTGTGAAGCTGTTGAGATCTAGAGGATCTGTCGACGGGAGCGTGACCACAATGCAACTAGATCCTACATTATAGACCTCCAATTTCGGGTACTGCATTCCTAGAGGTGCCAGCAAGGACGTGACCTGTGTAGCTGGTGCGCTCTAATGAACTGTCACGGGGAGCGTGACCACAATGTGACAGATCATATAGGTGCTGTTTAGACACCGAATGCTGTTAATGCTTCACTGGAGGTGCCAGCAAGGACGTGGCCTATGTAGCTGGTGCGCTCCAGATGATTTTTCAACGGGGGCATGACCACACTGTGACAAAAACATTTTACCCTACTATGAGGGCGAAGCAAAAACATTACCGCCTGACCTAGCCTATCTGGTTAAACTTCGTATAACCAAGGCTAATGGAGGGAAGTCCGCCTAAGGCGGCCTACCCAAGACCACAAAAAACTGAACACCTACATAAACAAAAATAAAAAATAAAAAGAAATAAAATTAAAAAGTCCAAACTAACATATTTCCTAAATGATAGGAAGAGTGCTACTCTCTGTTCCCAATATAGTGTCTGCTGCGACATATGGGCCCAGAGAGTAGCAGTTCTCGTATGTAATCCTCACCTCCCGAAGGTAGAGAGAGGCAAACACTGAATTACTACGCCAAAATGTGGCATTCAAGAAGTCATTGAGTGCCATGTTCTTTTGGAAGGCTACCGACGTAGAGATAGCCCTCACTCCATGCGCATTCACCTTCAACACTTTCATATCACTGTCTTGACAGGATGAATGTGCTTCCTTGATGGTGTCCCTCAAGAAAAAAGCCAAAGCATTCTTTGACATTGGTAAACTTGGCTTCCTGACCAAACACCACAAGTTATCAAAAGGACCTCTTATCAACCTTGGTTCCTATCTTTTCAGACAGAGGGTTGACTTCCTAACTATTGCTTAGGAGTCTGCTTCGTCTCAAGAGCCTCAGCGAGGATGTGACCTATGGCTAAGAGTTCTTGTGGGTCTGCCGATGGGGTCTTATCCACTTACTCGGCAGAGCCTAACTGGCATTTGTCAATGGGTGCTAATCCACTTATATGACCATATACCTATGCCTATTGGCATAATTAAGGAGCACAACACCGATCCTGATCACCTGATCCTAACACGAGGGTTAGCGCTTAATTTGAAAAGAGTTATCCCCAAACTCCTTTCAAAAACCCCAATAAAAATCACTAACTTAAACTAAAAATTAACTCACTAGTTAAGGATCAGTGTCGGCTCCCTATCCCAGCAACGTATCCGCAGACACATATAACCAAGAGAGAAGGATCTCTCGTAGGTTAAATTGACATCCTTCCTGTAATGGGAGGTCAACACAGAATTGCATCTCCCGTAAGTGACAGCTCATATGTCCTTTATGACATATTGTTATGGAATCAAAAAAAATTCATAAAAGCTCGCACTTCATGCATAGGTTCGACTGGACATGAGGAACTTCAGAACTACATCCAAGTTCCAAGACGGCAACTTGGGTTGTTGGACCTTCATTGTTTCAAAAGATCTCAAGAGATCGGGAAGGTCTCTATTGTCCGCCAAGTGCAGGCCTCTTTGCCTAAAGACAACTAAAAGCACACTCCTATATCCCTTGATTGTAGAGACTGCAAGTTTTAGATCCCTTCTCAGATATAAAAGGAAGTCAGCAATCTGGCTCACAGAGGTCGTGGTGGAGGAAATGCCGTTCTTCTTGCACCAACTCCTGAAGACTGTCCACTTCGATTGGTACACTGCGTTGGATGACGCTCTTCTTGCACTGGCGATAGCTTTCGCCATTGACCTATAAAAGCCTCTCACTCTGGCCAACTTTTGGATAGTCTGCATGCAGTCAGACTCAGAGCGGAGAGGTTTCTGTGGTACCCTCAAAGTGGGGCTGTCTGAGTAGATCTGTCCTTACTGGAAGCGTCCTCGGGAAGTCTACTACGAAGGTCATGACCTCTGTGAACCAGTCTCTCGCAGGCCAGAACGAGGCGATCAAAGTCATTCTCGTCCCTTCTGACGCCGCAAACTTTCTCATGACTTCCCCTTAGATCTTGAACGGGGAAAGGCGTACAGGTCCATCCCCGTCCAGTCCCAGAGAAGTGCGTCTATCGCCACTGCAGCTGGGTCGAGTACCGGGGAGCAGTACAGTGGAAGCCATCTCCTTTAGGTTTATGTGCCAGGACACCTGTTCCCCTCTCCAGGTGCCTGACACTTCTTTCCCCCCTAATGTTGCTCCCCACCCCATGGTGGACGCGTCGGAGAACAACACTAGGTCGGGGCTCTGAAGCTTGAGAGACATGCCCTCCGACAGCTTCACTGGATCTAGCCACCATTTCAAGTGATGTTTTACCTCTCCTGAAATTTCCAAGATCATGTGTAGATTCTTGTTTTCTTTCCAATTGTACTTGAGAAAAAATTGTAACGGTCTGAGGTGCAGTCTCCCCAAGGAAACAAACTTCTCCAGCGAGGAAATGGTCCCCAGTTAGACTCATCCATTCCCTCACCGAGCACGAATCTTTCCTTAGGAAGGCTGACACTTTGTCTAAGCCTTGCTGCTGATGTCCCTGGGACAGAAAAGCTCGAAAAGCCACTGAATCCATCTGAATCCCCAGATACATGATGGATTGGGTTGGGATCAGATGTGACTTTTCGAAATTCACCAGTAGTCCCAGGGACTTCACCAGCGATTAAGTTGTTTGAAGATCCTTCAGACACCGCGTTTGAGTGGAGGCATGAATGAGCCAGTCGTCCTTCGAAGATAACAATTGCGAAGGAGGAGACTGAGGGGCCGCAGGTTGAAACTTTTCTTCAAAAGAGGCTCGAAGCCATCGAACCAAGACCTCTTCCTCTTCTCGACTGACACACGTTCGGGAAGATGGTAACCGTGCTCTCTAGACAACCTCTGGGGAGCTGCACGAAATCTAGAGAGCGAAGCAACAGGTGAAAGAGCGGAACGAGGAGAAGGAGAAGAGGACTGCCTGGACTCTTGATTGGCAGCCTATCATCCTTCCTCTCGTGATGTGGCTTTGCCTTTCTCACTGTAATCAACGAAACAAGTTGTTGTTGCAAAGACACAATCATCCTTTTCGATGGAGAACATTCCTTCTCAGGTAAAGGGCTGATCCTTTGAGAAGACGATGGGCGAGGGGAAGGCCTCCTTCTTCTCACATGGACCGCCAAGGATATATCTTTGGAGTGACCGAAGCGCTCTAAAGCATACTCGTCGGAAGACGTCCTCTCCGGTGAAGATCGCAACACAGCAGAAGAGAGAGAGGACGTGAAGCGTCCCCCTCCCTGAGACCAAAGACGAAGGCCGCTTGTGCGACATACATCATACATCTTAGCTCTCTTTTACGGAGGAAAGTCTTCTAATTGCCAGGAGACGACCGCAAAGCAGAAGGAACTAACGGACGAGAAGCGTCCCCCTCCGAGGAACCAAAGACGACGGCTGCCTGTGAGACATCTAGCGTCTTCGTTCTCCTCAGAGGGAGCGAGACCCTCCGAGAGTTCCAACTCCTGCGCGGGGAGGACGTCTCTGAAGACGAAAGTAATCTTTCAAGATTCGAATTCTATGAGATTAAGAGCCATGACATCACCTTTAGACGAATCTTGACTATGAGAGATGTTCAGAATCATTTCTAGATCATCTATGCTATTCCAGTTTTTCTGCAGGAAAAACTGGAGAAGTGTGAATTTCAGTCTATTCAGGGAAAACAAACTTCTCCAGCGAGGAAATGGTCCCCTACAATTCATTCATTCCCTCACCGAGCATGTTTCCTTCCCTAATAAGGCTGCGTTTCACTTAAACAGGAGTAATCTGAAGACACTGTAAAAGATTGTTCAGTTTTTTCTTCCTATAAGTCTCCTTCCTGAGATTCATTACGATTCTCTGATTCTCGGCAAATGTCTGAAGAAGCATTACGTTGTGCGTCCAGTCAAGCGTCCAGCTGAGCGTCCTGCCGAGTGTCACACTTGGCGCTGTCGTATTTGGCAGCGGAAGGAGAGTCCCTCATAACCGAGCGAGGGACGTCTCGGCGAGCTAATTGACTGCATCTCTTGCAAATCATTCTTGTTTCGAGGGAAATCATGTGTGCTATGCTGCGGTAGACTCGGACAGAATTCTGTTACCTTGCAGTAAACAGAACCGAAAAGGTCTAATTACGAAAGCACCGAGGTCGAGGGTGATTTGTGAAGGTCAGAATCGATATGAACTTATAGCGTCTCTGTTGGCTGATTGGATAGCGTCACTGACTGTCCTGATTTCGTCCCCGTCCACTTGGACAGTGGTTTGATCCCATGGGGGGACGAAATTATTATCAACTAAAAAAATTCCCCTTCGGTACATATATGAAAATATATCATTTGAGAGGTAAAGTGAATTTAGATATTAAAGGACATTTGTAGCTTGAATTGACATATATATATATATATATATATATATATATATATATATATATATATAATATATATATATATATATATATATATATATATATATATATATATATATATATATATATATATATATATATATATATATATATATATATAATATATATATATATATATATATATATACACACACACATACACATACATATATACAATATATATATATATATATATATATAACACACATACACACACATATATATACATATATATATATATATTTTTTTTTTTAATGAAAAAATTCTCGCAAAGTGAAGATGTTCAGTCATGTATGCTACAATTCCCCTCAACCCCGCCGAGGTAGGGAGAGCCATCACGCGGTAGTGTTTTGTCAATGAGAAATTATACGCATACGCGATAGAATGAACACTCATGGCATTATCACTACCCTTCACTACACTATTAAAACTTTCCAATGCAAACATGATTCCAGGCTACGCAAAGATTTAAGAATCACAGATAGGGTATTACCCTCCAAAGACACTATTGTAGGGCCCGAAGGCATCACAGGTCTTTGGAGGGATAAATTCTACTGGACGGGTAACTTGTGTTACACGCCTGGAGGAAGACCTCCTTACACTATCACGTTCTAGTTTACGTACCTATGATTCATAAGCCTTCCACGCAGAATCAGATATATTTTCACACTCGTTGCAGCGGTCATCAAACATACAAACATGTTTCCTACAATTTGCGCACACTGTATGAGGGTCTACTGAAGTTTTCGGTAGCCTAACCTTGCATTCTTCCACACAACATACTCTGGCGCTAGTTGAACTAGATCCAGACATCGTAAGTTTAAGGAAAAATCAAGCCAAAATCAAAACAATCCACAAGTAGCGTATGCCTAACCACCGATCCAAATCAAATAACCAAAAATCAATCGGGATACTCAAGTAGCCAAAAGAGTTCCAAAATCCAATGACGGAGGTGCTGAAAACACGTGTTGACTGCACCGGCGACAGAGAAAATCTGACAGAAAATGGGAATGGTTCCTTACGCCTGCCTCCCAGCGGCGGGAATGGGTACTACCACCTGGCCGACCACTGCGTGTGCCGGGAGTTTTGAAATTCTGTCGGACTTCGGAGAATACAGCTATATATATATCTGGCAGGTAAGATTCATGAACAAAATGTGGATTTTAACTTTTTATTATTGCAAAACTAACAGCATATTGGGTTACTTCCTTAAAGAGACTTAAAAACTAAATTAATAATTGGCTGCATTATGTTGAAATAAAACGATTTACCGGTATTTAAAAAAGTAGTACAATGGTAAACTTTACATAAAAGAAAGTAACATGGAAAAATCAGTTATGCTTGTACATTCACTGTTAACATTAATGAAGAAAGTACAAATTACTACGAATATTTCATAATTCAGTGATGCTGCTGCACTGAGAATTCGTATAGTTATCAAGTCTATGCAGCTGGACAAGGCTTATTTGTGAGTGGCTGACTGCATAATAGTTGGCACCTTTAAAGTTTACGTAGAGATTGGGAGTTGAATGCATGACACCGATGGCCAAATTTGTGGGCCTCTCGTTCTATTCTACTTCTTCCATTTCTTTAAAAAAAAGAAATGAAATTTTATGGAGTGGATCACGGGGATCCCACAAAGCTCTCCTCCGAAACACCTCCTTAATTAATTCATTCTTATGTAGCCACTACCGCCAAGCACGACAGACTGAACAGGTGACACTTCAACAACTGATTGTCTGTTCATCTGTACGTTAGTGACCATGTCAAGTTCGAGGGTCTATTTATGTATTGTGTACAGCGAACGCAGTCCGAAAGTACACACAGGAGAGGTGTTGAAATAACTGTTAATATAAGTATGCATTACAGGTATGGCATAATTAATTCGATATTGTTACTGAATAGATAATAAATGTAGTCGCTTAGTACATAAAAGTTTCTATGTTACTAACAGTTACTCAACAATGATGATATACTTTAAACAATTTCTAGGTTACAAATGAAAGTTCTTGAATAAGGGAACTAACTTCACAACATAGCTATCAATATAATCAATAAAAGGAAGGAACCTTTCAAGTAACATTGCCCATAATCATATAGAAAATGGGGTTGTTTTGTGAGAAGACGCCGGGAACCGCCGCGGTATTTTAAAACATGTTACATCGCCTGGTGGCAACTGCAGAGGGTCGAGCCGTCCCGCTAGTCTTGTGTGGCCACCCGCATAAGATACCCAATGATTCAAACTGCCGCGGGAACCTCTTCCCTGCAACTTCCACGCTCACCCTAAGGGTATTAAGATTAAGGCAAGTTGCTACGCTCATTCAAACACTATTTTAAATTTTTTAAAGGACTCTGACATATAGTAATGTAGCAATAAAACTTTTAATTTACAATGTTAAAATCCTCCTTTTTTAAAACATTCAATACTTATTCTCTTTGTAATAATTTTTTCGACAGCAGATAGGACCTCTAAGAGAAACATTTCTCTCTCTCTCTCTCTCTCTCTCTCTCTCTCTCTCTCTCTCTCTCTCTCTGCCTTTCTTGATAGCACAGAAACATTAATTATAATTCAAACGCCTTACTCTCTCTCTCTCCCTCTCTTCTTCTTCTTCTTCTTCTTCTTCTTCTTCTTCTTCTTCTTCTTCTTCTTCTTGCGAATCGCCTCTCTTCCAAAATAATATTTTCAACCAGCCGATTCGAAACCAATTCAAACTTTAGTCTTTTATCTTCTATGCAGATTTTTTTTCCCCTCGGCTCAAAATTGTCGACAAAAATGAGAGAAGAAGAGGATGCAGTCTTTCGATTATGGATTTTGAATTGGTTGTGGTATGAGAATATTAATAAGGGTTACGTGACATTTATATGATTCTGTTGTTAGGTATCATATATTTTCAGATTTTCGTTTCGGGGTTTTCATAGCAATTTCCGGAAGTCATCATATCCTGTGAATGGTAAGAACATAATTTTACTTTAAAAATGCGCATTATTAAGACGAATATCAAATCAATACTTAACTCTAATTGACTGGCATAATTGGTTGAAATATAGAAGCAACATAGCTCTAAACACTTATTGTTCTTAGTTTACTCTCTCTCTCTCTCTCCCCATGACAGTCATTACGCAATTTGGTAATAAGATTATACTAATTTTTATTACCTTTACCATGCAGAAACATTCAAACTAAAATAAAAACCATAAACCTAAATATTCCTCTAAATATATATATATAATATAAATATATATATATATATATATATATATATATATGTGTGATATATATATATGTATATGTATATATATATAATATATATATGTATATATATGTTTATAAATATACATAGTGTGTGTGTCTGCGCGCGCGCGCGTAAGTGCAGGTGTGACTGAAGTTCATTCATTTCCCAGCTCATTTAATTTCGCGTGCAATGACAACAACCTTTCTTACGCAGAAACAAAGACCTCACTTCCCACAAATCCGACAGCTAACTTATTTTTCTTGTGTAAGTACATAATGCACCTGGGGGGTGGGGGGGGGGGGGGGGTGGTCCCAAATAATTTAGGAGAGTCATTACCGATAATTACAATGACCAATGCTGTTGTTTTTCTGCGGGAAAGAAATGATGGTAAACATGAGGAAGAGAGATGTGTCACTGCTAGAGACGATTCCTTCCGAATAAGGGAGAACACAAGTGATGGAGAATAGGATGACAAGAGGAATAGAAACAGATAAGCCCTGTTTTTAAAATTAAACTACTGAGAGAGAGAGAGAGAGAGAGAGAGAGAGAGAGAGAGAGAGAGAGAGAGAGATTTTCCAGTTTCAATTCAAAATTTATGAATTCATATTTGATGTAACGAATTGAATTCGAAGAAATAAAAAAATAAAAACAAGAAACTGCCGTTATTAAATAAGAGAGAGAGAGAGAGAGAGAGAGAGAGAGAGAGAGAGAGAGAGAGAGAGATAGAGAGAGTTTTTCTAATCGTAATTAAACAATTATACATGAATGCTTTATGGTCACAAGCTGACTTGGAAGAAGTAATGAAGACAAGTGACTGTTAAATGAGAGAGAGAGAGAGAGAGAGAGAGAGAGAGAGAGAGAGAGAGAGAGAGAGAGAGAGCCATCCATGAATATATACCGATAACACTCAATTAAGTTCCCAATCACTTTTTAAAAAGGTCAGTAAGAATAATGTGAGTGTTTATTCACCCCTTCCTTGTCCCAAGCACGCCAGACAAAAGGAAAAGAAGAAAACTATTTCAAGGAACGGATATTAAGAGACAGACGATTAGACGAATGAAGAGGCAAATAATAAAAGATGATAATAAAAAAAAGTATCTGAGAAGAAAAGGATATTTTGAATATATACGTCACAACTAGTGCGCTCACTGTAAGCAGTAGTGGTCTATGTTTTCATTAGTTGATCTTCACGTCGAAAGTCATTCATTATTCTTCATTTATATTATTATTATTATTATTATTATTATTATTATTATTATTATTATTATTATTATTATTATTATTATTAATTATTATTATTAGGGAAAAACTCTCTATCACGAGAGTATATATAATGTTCTAAAGGGTCCACAATAATACAAAGTGTAAAAAGTCCATGTAAAATTTTGAAGACTTTGCAGAAAGCTTTCCAACCCTTCCCTGGGTTCATCTTCAGTCCAAATGAACAATAAGTTACAACAAGTACAGAGGTAAATTTAAAAAACAAGAGTCGTTGAAGATCGTTGACAACGGTCGTTAGCTCGTTAATGGGCCAAGTGATGAAGAAAGAGGGTAGTTAACAACAACTAGGTAATATCCTCTCCCCTATCAATCCTTCTAGCTGCAATTCTGTTGGATCTTCGTACAGGTTGTTGCAACATTACATGAAGTCCTTCATCCAAGGGCGTAGATTGGGCACCGTAATCTGACTCCCCCGGGGCAGCGGTTACCTGGACTGAAAGAGGCAAGGCAGAGGCAGCATCAGGAGAGGGAAAAACAGAGCCTGTCCTAAAGTTAAAATCTTTTAAAAACATACTAGTAATATAAAAGGGAAGGGTTCGAAAGCTTTCTGTAAAGTCTTCAAAATTATACACGGACTTTTTACACTTTGTATTATTGTGGACCCTTTAGAACATTATATATACTCTCGTGATAGAGAGTTTTTCCCTACTAAAATTGTCCACGTTTACATTCATTTTAAATCGAGAACATGGATATCTATTTTACCTCACAAGAAGAGCTGTTGACATACCGGCTGGTGGTGCTCCGTTGGACCAGGTGGCTCAGAAGGAAGAATCAGCTGGCCTTCCTCCGCAGATGCTTGGAGGAACATATCTTACCTAAGTTTTTTGGAATCTGCTCCCGTACCTCCTTCCTGGGAGAAGAGTTTCCAGAATTTGCCAGATATCTCCTTCAAGACAAAATACAGGAAGCTAAATGGGATGTTGAGGTCTTACATCTGGAATTACGCTCGTCACTCAGAGAACTTCGAGACCGTCTACAATCTGCCAGATTTGAGGGTGCCAGGCAAAGAGCTGGTGAGGAAGTTGCCGCTAGGGCCAGGGATCATAAACAGAGCCTACATAACAAATTAATGCGTGCACTAGATTATTCAAAATGGGACTATTCTAATAATAAAGTAAATAATCTTTCCACAGTTTTATTTAAAAAAGAACAACTTGAAGTTCTTAACTTGGGGATGGGTTTTTGTACCGGCACAGACAAACTTGATGTACTAAACTCTATTAGTAGTATTAATTTGTTTAATTTTAAATACCCAGACTTTACTATAAATTTCTTAAAAGGTGCTATTCTAAATGATAATATAAATAATAAGTCTATTAATGTATTACCTAAAAGGCACCAACTGCACTAGCTTCCTTAAAAAGAAACAAAGAAATCATGATCATGAGAGCTGACAAAGGAGGAGCTACAGTAGTCATGAACACGAGTGATTATTTGGAGAAAGCTTATGCTCTTTTAAATGATACCCAGACTTATCTCAGCCTGCGGTCCCCGCCCATTGCCACCAAAATGCAACAAGAATTTAATAGAAAACTTAGAAAAATAGCCAATACTCTTTCTGATCCTCTGCACAAAGAATTAGTCTTATCAAAATCTTTTCAAGATCCCCTAGTGTACCTTACTTTTATGGTGTACCTAAGGTTCACAAACCTGGGTGCCCCCTAAGGCCTATTATTGCTGCTTGTGGTTCACCGCAAAACACATTAGCAGAGTGGTTGGCTCAGGTTCTAAGTCAGTTTCTTGGCACGTTCTCAAGTGCTCATTTACAGCATTCATTCCAGTTTATACAGCAGGTCAAAGATAGTAATTGGGTAGATGGGAGGATGGCGAGTTTAAATGTTATGGCATTATTTACCAACGTTCCATTAGATTATGTGATCACAAAGTTACAGGAAGAACATGATCAAGGTAATGTGACTTTCCCCATTCCCGCAGAGCAGTTTTTCTCCCTTATCAGATTATGTGTCTCGTCCACTGTATTCCCAGTTAAATAATCAGGGATTTGCTCAAAAAGAAGGTGTAGCCATGGGTTCTCCTCTGTCCCCTGTCCTCGCTAACATTTGCATGGAGTTTGTGGAAAAAGAAATTTTAAACAGGTGTGATGAAGAAACGAAACCAGTTTTATGGGTGAGATATGTGGATGACATTTTTATCATTTTTAAAGGTACCGATGAAAAGCTAAAGAAACTAGCAGAAATAGCAAATAGCATTTTACCATCAATTAAGTTCACAACAGAAGTAGAAGTGGATTCTAAATTACCGTTTTTAGATATTTTAGTGTACAGGGACTGTAATAGCCAGAAGTTCAAATTTTCAGTTTACCGGAAATCTACCAATTCCGAGAGTTATGTCCACTTTTATTCTTTTCACTCAAAAGAAATAAAAAGTAACGTTATTATGAATTTTGCTTTACGCGCATTCAGAATTTGCGACTCCGAATATATAGACGGTGAACTTAAACACATCACGGCTACTTTTAGAAGTCTCAGATATCCCCCTCACTTCATTGAGACAGCAATTTCGCAGCCGAAGCGGAAGTCGTTCTTTATTGGACTGAGAGATAATACCGGGAAGGAAAAAACCAAAAAGATATTTGTCCCTTCCCTTTAATCCAGAAGTAAAGAATATAAGTGGACATATAAACAAGTCAGAAGGAAACTAAAATTGTGTTCAAATATGAAAATACAATAAGACGTTCCCACGTAAGAAACAATAACAATGATAAAAATCCCATAGTCCCAGGCGTTTACGAACTACCGTGTATGGATTGTAATAGTAAATATTTTGGTGAAAGTGGACGGGGACTAGATATACGTTTGGGCGAACATAAGAGAGCTTATGAACTACAATCAGAAAACAGCGCAATAGTAACACATGCATTCAGGAATGATCATAGACCCAACTGGAACGAGGCTAAAATTATCTTTAAAAGTAACAATGTAAATGTCAGACGATTAGCTGAGGGAGCTGCTATAAGTTTAGGAGAATCATTCAAAGGAAACAAGTCTTTTGTCAACGAAGACCCATTTGTTAATTTTTATATTACTAGTATGTTTTTAAGATTTTAACTGTAGGGCAGGCTCTGTTTTTCCCTCTCCTGATGCTGCCTCTGCCTTGCCTCTTTCAGTCCAGGTAACCGCTGCCCCGGGCAAGTCTGATTACGGTGCCCAATCTACGCCCTTGGATGGACTTCATGTAATGTTACAACAACCTGTACGAAGATCCAACAGAATTGCAGCCAGAAGGATTGATAGGGGAGAGGATATCACCTAGTTGTTGTTAACTACCCTCTTTCTTCATCACCTGGCCCATTAACGAGCTAACGACCGTTGTCAACGATCTTCAACGACTCTTGTTTTTTAAATTTACCTCTGTACTTATTGTAACTTATTGTTCATTTGGACTGAAGATGAACCCAGGGAAGGGTTCGAAAGCTTTCTGTAAAGTCCTCAAAATTATACACGGACTTTTTACACTTTGTATTATTGTGGACCCTTTAGAAGATTATTATTATTATTATTCAGAAGATGAAACTTATTCTTATGGATCACGACCACATGGGGTATAGACTTGAAATTTAAGCTTCTAAAGAATATTACTGTGTTCCTTAGAAAGTAGTCAGAGGAGGTAAAGGAGAAATACAAGAAAATCAAGAGAGAGAGAGAGAGAGGAGAGAGAGAGAGAGAGATCCACTTATTAAAAAAAGATAGAAAATAAAAAAACGCATTAACAAACAGATAAAAATGCAAGTAAATAATTAAAATGGAAGTAGAACTGCATTAGGGTATTGTTGCATCTTCGCTTAAACTGCTGAAGTTCCAATTGCATGACCTCCTCTGAAGGGAGATGTTCCACGGTCCAGCGGTGTCAGGAATAAAGGTCCTCTGGAACTGAGAAGTTCCACAGCGAGGTATATTTACTGCCTCTAGAAT
>NC_087216.1:70029498-70031998 GCF_015104395.2 Macrobrachium nipponense | reverse complement strand
TATATGAAAATATATCATTTGGGAGGTAAAGTGAATTTAGATATTAAAGACATTTGTAGCTTGAATTGATATATAAAGGATCACGGTTCGATGTGATAATTATTCATAACAAAAGGTTACGTGCTGTCAAAACGCTCGAATTGGCCAACATGGTAGACGGGGTTTCATATGGATTCTAATTTACGAAAGCGCCCAGATCGAGGGTGATTTGTAAGGTCAGAATCGATATGAACTTATAGGCGTCGTCTCGGTTGGCTGATTGGATAGCGTCACTGACTGTCCTGATTTCGTCCCCCGTCCACTTGGACGGTGGTTCGATCCCCCCCCCCCCATGGGGGACGAATTGTTATTATCAATTAAAAAATTCCCCTTCGGTCTACATATGAAAATATATCATTTGGGAGGTAGTGAAATTTAGAAATTAAAGGACATTTGTAGCTTGAAATTGATATATCAAAATGGATCACGGTTCGATGTGAATAATTATTCATAACAAACGGTTACGTGCTCGTCAAACGCTCGAATGGCCACCATGGTAGACGGGTGGGGTTTCATAGGATTCTTTAATTACGAAAGCGCCCAGATCGAGGGTGATTTGTAAGGTCAGAATCGATATGAACTTATAGCGTCTCTGTTGGCTGATTGGATAGCGTCACTGACTGTCCTGATTTCGTCCCCGTCCAACTTGGACGGTGGTTCGGATCCCGATGGGGGGACGAAATTATTACATCAATTAAACAAAAAATTCCCATTCGGGTACAAATATATGAAGACTAAAATATTCATTTGCGGGAGGTAAAGTGAATTTAGATTATTAAAGGACAAATTTGTAGCTTGAATTGATATATAAATGGATACATGTTTCTCCCCCCCCCCCTTCCCCGAATGTGATAAGTCAATTCGAGTTCATAACAAAAGTGGTTACGTGCTGTCAAACGCTCGAACTTGGCACACACCACATGCGGTAGACGGGGTTTCAATAGGGTATTCATAACTTACGAAAGAAAGCACACCCAGATCGGAGGGTGATTTGTGAAGGTCAAGAATCGATATGAACTTACTAGGCGTCGCACTGTTGGCTCGATTGGACTCCAGCGTCCACTGACCTGTCCTGATTTCGGTTCCCCGTCCACTTGGCAACGGTGGCCTGGTTCGAATCCCATGGGGGGACGAAATTAGTTATCAATTAAAAAATCCCCTTCGGGTACCATATATGAAAACGTATATCAATTTGGGGGGGGGAGGGTAAAAGGAATTAGAAGATGCACCACAAACGGACGAATTTGTAGCATTTTGAATTGAATAATATATATAATATATACTATATTAATATAGTAGTACTAATTACAATTAAGAAGAAAAAAATTTCAAACGAAACAATTGTTTTACAAACTTTCTCTTTGAAAGGAACAAAGTTTATATGCATCAATAGTGTTGCTTTCAAAACTTCCATAGATATGTGTGCGTGTGTGTGTGTGTTTGTGTGTGTGTAAATCTTGTGAGAAACGGTTATATCGATATAAATTAACTTTGTTTCAAAGAGAAGACAGTTTTGAGAATAAGTGTTGTTTTATTTATTTCTCTTAGGTAATCACTGAAGGCTACAACAGTTAAACTTATAACGCAATGTGTTAAGGAAATTAGACTATTTATCAGTGTCTTTACATTGTTTTCCGTTCCATAATCAGCAATGGTAGCATGTTGTAGTCATTAACAATATTGGTTAATTGTTTCTTATCCATTAATTATTGCTGGATTATTATTTCTATTAAAAAGGTTCTAAGGCTCCAGATACCCCATCTCTAAATCCCATACCCTGAATCTCCCGTGTCAGTTGTGCCATAACCCGAAACATCCTCTGAGCATGAAGAGGAAGTATTTGGTCAAAATCTCATCATCAGCCACAGCAAGAACATCTCGCTTGGCTTCCTGTTCCACAACCCTCATATTAACATGCGTCATAGGCCATCTCTGAAAGCTTCAGATGAAAGAGAGGTGGAGGAGGAGGAGTAGGTGGAGGAGATGAGAAGGATGAATTAGCTCCTCTTAAGACTGTTTGATCGTATTAAGATTTAGGCGAGTTGCTACGATCGTCGAGGGAGGAGCTTAGACCATAAAAGCGCTTTCCTGTCTGGCTGGATTGAACCTTTGTTTGTCCTCAGTTTTCCTTATCGATTCTGAGGAAAGATTCAATCCAAATCCGGTCTGCGTTTGGGATTTTTTTTCATTATCTGGATTAAATGAATTATCATTATTATATTATCAGAAGATGAAACCCTTTTCATAAGGAAGAATTCCACCGCCCCGCCCCGACCCGCCCCGACCCGCCCCCACCCCCCTCTCCAATTATCCTAATATTTTTTACGATTCTATCACAGGAGATGATTTCATTATGTGCTGTCAAAGTGGGGTTTTTGATGGCCCCTTCCTGTGTGTGGCAGGAGATCCTCTTTGACAGACACATGTGGTCATTCTAATATTAACGCCGGGATACGAATTG
>NC_087216.1:69994498-70021998 GCF_015104395.2 Macrobrachium nipponense | reverse complement strand
CGCTGTCAAACGCTTTGGATAGATCCAATATAACAGGAGAGATAATTTCTTTATTTCTATATTTTCATATATTTTATTGGTAACTGTAGTAGCGCAGTTTCTGTTGAAAGATTGGGTCTAAAACCATGTTCCTCGTTAACTAGTAAATTATTTGAGTCAAGGTAAGACATCAGTTGAATGGCAATTATTTTCTCGAGGTATTTTTTGATAATGAACAGGCCAACAGAGATATTGGTCTATAATTTCCAACGTTTTTTCAGTGTCTCCACTTTTGTAAACGGGAACTACGTAAGGATGTTTCCAAAGGTCAGGGTAGTTACCTGTAACTACCCGAGAAGAAATTCCATCAGCCAATCATGAATTGACCCCGGATCTGACCAGGACTACTCTAATGTCCAAGGTGACTGATCGACGATGCCCATCCAGAACGCCCCTGGCAACGTCCAGATGATGGCCAGGAAGGAGGCCGAAACATGTCGACATTAAAGAAACAACTGACTCGGAAAATACAGCAATAATAAGAAAATACTGTATTACCGATTTTGTAGTGGAGATCACCATCTACATTCCAGTTGTAGTCTCCGGATATAAATTAAAGTACAGTCAGAATAAAATATATATATTTCATATATTTTAGTATTGATAATACCAGACCTGGACATTTAAAATACCAGAATATATATACTACTTATATATATATGTATATTATATATATATATATATATATATATTATTATTTATATATACATACTACATATATATATATCATATCATATATATATATATATATATATATATATATATATGATATATATATATATATATATATATATCTAATATATATATACATATATATATATATATATATATATATATATGTATATATGTGTGTGTTTGTTTGTGTGTGTGTATACACATACATACATGCATATACGTTATACTTGAGATATTCAGCACCAAGAGCTCATTTAGCCAGCCGATGGGAACATAAGCGGGATATGTTAGAAATCTGTTTGCGAAGTCCCAAAAGGAAGGCGAAGACAAAATTAGTCTTCGCTCCATGATGTCATTAGAGGCACTACTCACTTGCACTCTCCAGACATAGATGATAGAGTCAACATTGCTCTAACGTGTTCACTTGGAGTGTTTGATCGTCCTCCATTATCTACAATGGTTTTTATTCATCAAGAAAGGCGTTTGAACGAGGGAATATGTTTCACGGTGTTTTGCCAGTCAGCTTTAGGTAAAATGTCACCAACTTTATAATAAATGATAATAATATAATAATAATATAATATAATAATAATAATAATAGTAATAATAATAAGCACATAAGATCCAACGGTACATGAACAGGAATAAGGGATACCAACAGAACAAACTATTCGGAACTAACCAGAAAAGACTATACTTACAACTAAGAGGGGAAGCCAACCACCAAGAAATTCCTGAAGCCGAACCAAGTAAGAGACTCTGGGAAAACATATGGAGCAATCCGGTACCACACAACAAACATGCAACATGGCTCCAGGAAGTCAAGGAAGAAGAAAAGGGAGGAATAAAACAAAGATTCACAGAGATCACGACAGACACAGTCAGACACCAACTAAAGAAAATGCCAAACTGGAAAGCCCCTGGTCCCGATGAAGTACATGGATACTGGCTCAAAAACTTCAAGACCCTACGCCCACGAATAGCAGAACAACTCCAGCATTGTATCTCAAATTACCATGCACCCAATTGGATGACCACAGGAAGGACATCCTAAGTACAAAAAGACAAGAGTAAGGGAAATATAGCCAGTAACTACAGGCCTATCACCTGCCTACCAATAATGTGGAAGTTACTAACAGGTATCATCAGTGAAAGGCTATACAACTAGCTAGAGGAGACAAACACCATCCCCCACCAACAGAAAGGCTGCAGAAGGAAGTGTAGGGGCACGAAAGACCAGCTCCTGATAGATAAAATGGTAATGAAGAACAGTAGGAAAAGGAAAACCAACATAAGCATGGCATGGATAGACTATAAGAAAGCCTTCGACATGATACCACACACATGGCTAATAGAATGCCTGAAAATATATGGGGCAGAGGAAAACACCATCAGCTTCCTCAAAATACAATGCGCAACTGAAATACAATACTCACAAGCTCTGGAATAAGACTATGTCAGAGGTTAATAAATCAGGAAGAGGGATCTTCCAGGGAGAGCTCACTGTCCCCACTACTCTTCGTAGTAGCCATGATTCCCATGACAAAAGTACTACAGAAGATGGATGCCGGGTACCACTCAAGAAAAGACGGCAACAGCATTAAAACCATCTGATGTTCATGGACGACATCAAGCTGTATGGTAAGAGCATCAAGGAAATAGACCACCCTAATCCAGACTGTAAGGATTGTATCTTGGGACATCAGGATGGAGTTTGGAATAGAAAAATGCGCCATAGTCAACATACAAATGGGCAAAATAACAAGAACTAAAGGGATAAAGCTACCAGATGGGAGCAACATCAAACACATAGATGAGACAGGATACAAATACCTGGGAATAATGGAAGGAGGGGATTTAAAACACCAAGAGATGAAGGACACGATCAGGAAAGAATATATGCAGAGACTCAAGGCGATACTCAAGTCAAAACTCAACGCCGGAAATATGATAAAAGCCATAAACACATGGGCAGTGCCAGTAATCAGATACAGCGCAGGAATAGTGGAATGGACGAAGGCAGAACTCCACAGCATAGATCAGAAAACCAGGAAACATATGACCATACACAAAGCACTACACCCAAGAGCAAATATGGACAGACTATACATAACACGAAAGGAAGGAGGGAGAGGGCTACTAAGTATAGAGGACTGTGTCAACATCGAGAACAGAGCACTGGGGCAATATATGAAAACCAGTGAAGACGAGTGGCTAAATAGTGCATGGGAAGAAGGACTAATAAAAGTAGACGAAGACCCACAAATATACAGAGACAGGAGAATGACAAACAGAACAGAGAGCTGGCACAACAAACCAATGCACGGACAATACATGAGACAGACTAAAGAATTAGCCAGTGATGACACGTGGCAATGGCTACAGAGGGGAGAGCTAAAGAAGGAAACTGAAGGAATGATAACAGCGGCATAAGATCAGGCCCTAAGAACCAGATATGTTCAAAGAACGATAGACGGAAATAACATCTCTCCCATATGTAGGAAGTGCAATACGAAAAATGAAACCATAAACCACATAGCAAGCGAATGTCCGGCACTTGCACAGAACCAGTACAAAAAGAGACATGATTCAGTGGCAAAACCCCTCCACTGGAACCTGTGCAAGAAACATCAGCTACCTTGCAGTAATAAGTGGTACGAGCACCAACCTGAAGGAGTGATAGAAAACGATCAGGCAAAGATCCTCTGGGACTATGGTATCAGAACAGATATGGGTGATACGTGCAAATAGACCAGACGTGACGTTCACTGACAAAATCAAGAAGAAAGTAATCACTCATTGATGTCGCAATACCATGGGAACAACCCAGAGTTGAAGAGAAAGAAAGGGAAAAAATGGATAAGTATCAAGATCTGAAAATAGAAAATAAGAAGGATATGGGATATGCCAGTGAAATTGTACCCATAATCATAGGAACACTAGGCACGATCCCAAGATCCCTGAAAAAGGAATCTAGAAAACTAGAGGCTGAAGTAAGGAGTCCAGGACTCATGCAGAGGAGTGTGATCCTAGAAACGGCGCAGATAGTAAGAAAAGTGATGGACTCCTAAGGAGGCAGGATGAACAACCCGGAACCCCACACTATAAATACCACCCAATCGAATTGAGGACCTGTGGATAGAGCAAAAAAAAAAAAAAAAAAAAAAAAAATAATAATAATAATAACATAATAATAATTATAACAACAACAACAACAACAACTAATAATAATAATAATAATAATAATAATAATAATAATAATAATAATAATAATAATAATAATAATAATAATGTGTTTTGCAAGCAATTTACAACTCTACGATAATCAATACATCAGGGATTGGGATTAATAAACAAAATCATTTAAATCTCATTTTATATGAAGTCATGACCTCATACGTCATCCTTGTACGGACTCTCCCTTTTTTCTGACGCTGATCAGGTGACGGAAGGAGTTTGACCCCTCGATAAATAACACAAAAAAAGTTATTTCGCGGAACCAATGTCAAAAAACTACAAGTAACGAACGTTGCATGGTGCAAAGTTTTGGAAGTTTCATTCAGTAAAATATAAAAGCACACACTTGGACCCCATACAATATATAAAGAATATTACAGAAGCAATTCTAAAAAAAATGTCATATGGAGTAACATATATATTTCTAACAAGCTGAACCAACAAGAATCTTTTGAATGATTTGCTTTTCAATAACTTTAACTTCTCAGGATGTGGACTAATACATTTCCTTGCATTATTCAGGAACGCAAGAAATAAAGTTTGTCATTTACAATCACTGTAATGGCTTCGTTGTGGGACATAACTTTATTGATAAAAATTACCGTTAAATATCGTTTCAGTATTGAAATATGATTTGAAAACTTCGACTATTTTATAAATACGCAATAATTTTCAGATTTTTAATTCATTGTTATTCAAATAGTTTTTGTTTTTTGCGAAAATTGGACGAAATTTGGCAAACTTAGCCATAACATACCTTAGTAGGTAATTTTCTTCTGTGATATGACCTTGACCTTTTAATGGTCAAAGATCAATTTGAAAAAAAAATTATTTACTCTTGATACTGGAAGGTGGTGCTGCAGTGTGTTGACTGCTTTCTGCTAAATTTATTTGACATTACAAAATTTCAATAGCTAAAAGCCTATGGAAATTTGAAGTTTTTTGCCTCTAGAAAATAAGTATTAAAAAATATTTACTGTAATCCATAAATACAACAAAAATTAGATTGGTGATAAGCATTCAAGCCTAGATGTATAAACTAATTTAATGTCCAAAAAAATAAATAAACTCTCTCTCTCTCTCTCTCTCAGTTAAACTATTTGCCAGGCACAGGAAAATATATCTGCATATATGCCAACAATAGTGAGAGCCCCACAAAAAATAAAATAAGATAAAATAAAATGCCACACAGCCGAATGTGTCGACCAATTTCATAAATTCGTGACAAGAAATTCCCGGAATACCCTGAAGCAATTCAAATTCTCCCGAAGGCAACGCTGGCAAATAATTCTACAAGAATTATTATCAACAGATGCCCGACACAATAATGGAACACCAATATGCAAGTCTCCCATGGATAAAGTAAAGTTTTTTTTTATCTTTCTCTCTCTCTCTGCTCTTACATATTATGTACATATGAATTTACACACTCTCTCTCTCTCTCTCTCTCTCTCTCTCTGCTCTTACATACTATGTATATATGAATTTACACTCTCTCTCTCTCTCTCTCTCTCTCTCTCTCTCTGCTCTTACATACTATCTACATATGAATTTACACACTCTCTCTCTCTCTCTCTCTCGCCGTCTTACTACTATGACATATGAATTCACTTCTCTCTCCTCTCTCTTCTCTCTCTCTCTCTGCTCTTACATACTATCTACATATGAATTTACACACTCTCTTTCTCTCCTCTCTCTCTCTCTCTCTCTCTCTCTCTCTCTCTGCTCTTACATACTATGTACATATGAATTTACTCTCTCTCTCTCTCTCTCTCTCTCTGCTCTTACATACTATATACATATGAATTTACTCTCTCTCTCTCTCTCTCTCTCTCTCTCTCTCTGCTCTTACATACTATGTACATATGAATTTACTCTCTCTCTCTCTCTCTCTCTCTCTCTCTCTCTCTCTCTCTCTCTCTCTCTATCTCTCTCTCTCTCTCTCTATCTCTCTCAGCGGTATATATATCTTACATTGCCACCCCTATCTTTTATTTACCTTACCGTTATTTCTGGCATTATGGGTACACAAATATCTTTATGGTGAAATGATAAAAAAAATGTTATGGAATGGGAAGAGACAACTCCCTTACAGACTCAGTATAAATGTTGGACAATGGAAATTTACACACACATGCAAACGCACATACAAACACAAAATATATATTATATATATTATATATATATATATATATATATATATATATATATATATATATGTGTGTGTGTTCTATGTGTGTGTGTGTGTGTGTGTGTGTGTGTGTAGTATTATGATATTTATTTATATCTAGAAGTGCCACATTTGCAAACAAACCCATTAACCTTTAATAACCAAAATGTCAAGAAATTTCGCTAACATTTCTCCACACTGGAAACAGATGCAAAAGATACAGGCAAAAATAAACTAAATATCAAAATGTAAAAGGAAAAAAATATAGATTGAATTTTGACTCTCAGAGGAATTTGAAACACCAACCATTTTCATAGTGTTCTGTTCACGGTTTGCCTATCTGGGAATTCAAATGTCATAATTTTAAAATAGAACTTTTGTGCTGTGCCTTTGGCGTGCTGAAGCATTTTTCTATGTACCTCATAGTTTTTTTTTTATTAAATGAGAGGGATACGAACATTCAAACACACACATACTTACATGTATAATGGAATTATAACCCGAGTCTGATAAACGAATAGGGACAAGCAGATAATAAGCAATAAAGAGAACTCTGAAAGGATTCTCAGTTGTCGCATTAGACCTTCGACCACATCAATCTATGATGAGAGCCTCATATGGAAAAGAAAAGTGTCTTCGGCGCCCTAATGAATAATCCTAGACGTGAGAGAAACAGAGAAGATGTGATAAACGAAAACTATGAATGATTCCCTTAACCGAGACCACCAACTTGAGTAACTCGCAGAAAAAGGGACGAGTGTGCAATGGTTTAATGACAAACCTCAGATTAAAGTTGTGTATATTAGTTTAACCAGACCAATGAGCTGATTAACAGCTCTCCTAGGGCTGGCCCGAAGGATTAGATTTTTTGACGTGGCTAATAACCAATCAGTTTCTTAGCAACGGGACCTACAGCTTACAGTGGGATTCGAACCATATCATATTGAGGAATGAATTTCCAATCACCAGAAATAAATTTCTCTGATTCAATGCGGATTTTCGCGGGAAGCGAACTCGGGCCACCAGAATGATAGTCGAGAACGGTACCCACTCGTCCAGCGAGGAACTAAAGGAAGTACCCTCAGTGTTTGCTACATGCAGCCCAAGGGGAATTCGCCATCTCAACACTAGACAAGACTGATGATAGTCTCACACCACCGGTGACCTTTCAGAGAGCATACAATGAACTCGAATATGTCGGAGAGAGCACCTGGGAAATATCCTCAGTCCGTGGGAACCTCAAACCCGTCTTGATTCGACGTGACTCGATGGAGTGCCATCAGTGCCGCATCCCTAAGGACGTCTTATGCCCAACGCGAGTACCCAGGGACATGCCTCCAAAGGTGGGAACTGAAGCAGAAGAGGAGGTGTTTTGGAGGGATCAGTGACCAATGAACCAGAGGAATGACCGAAAACCAACTCTAAGGTCGAAATGGAACAACTAGGAGGAGGTGTTAACAAGAGGGGTCAGCGAATATACGCATCAACACAAGAGACAGAGACTGAGAAAAGACAGGAGAGAGAGAGAGAGAGAGAGAGAGAGAGAGAGAGAGAGAGAGAGAGAGTGTGTATATGTTTGTAGAGATATGTGGTTATGCAAAACAGAGTCCAAGTTTAGTCAATTATGAATTTTACCAAGGGGTTTTTATACATAAAGATTCGGTTAAGACTACCCATTTGTAAGTGGAAAAGTTTATAATAACTTTGAGACAGTAAAGTTATTAGGGAAACATATTTTTCATTCTAAACCAAGGCTATAAAACACTTATGAATTTGCAATGATAGCTTACATCTTTCCACGAAGCTCTTGTGAAACTTACAAGTTTTCCAAGACGTACTCCTCCCCTACTACACATGTACTATGAATGCATTTATTTGTAAATATATATATATATATATATATAATATATATATATATATATATATATATATATAATATTACCTATATATGCATGTTATAGCCTTTATCAATTCATAATGACAACTACTGATATCGAGCACCTTTGAGAATTTAACATAATACAGAGCAATTGAAATTCGTGCTATAATTTGGAATTCTCCTTTCGATCGAGATATATATGATATATATATTAGTATATATATATATATATATATATATATCATATATATATATATATATATATATATATATATTATATATATGTGTGCATATATATGCATATATGCATATATATATATATATAGAGAGAGAGAGAGAGAGAGAGAGAGAGAGAGAGAGAGAGAGAGAGAGAGAGAGAAGACGGGCAAGACAAAATCTTTTCGAGCATCGTCATTACATACCAAGCATGTGCATGTAGAAACAGCAGCACAAGTATCCAGAAGCCACGAACTCATTTCACGCTTAATGACTCAAATAGAAAAACTGAAACAAAAGCGTCTCAACATTTAACTGCAAAGGTGAACGTGGACCCTGACATTTTCGTCAACCTTTTCCTTAATAGAGGCAAACCTTTGGGTATTTTAATATTCAGTTTTATCAAAACAAAAGTCTTCAGTGTTCATTCCTAGATCTTATATTCTATCCTTATAATGGCGATCCCAGGTATCGAAGTTTTCTTTCTCGTTTTATCACGCAAGCATTCTTTTATCTTTATTAAGATGGTATTATTACTTGTTACTCTGTGCGTGCATTTTGTGCTTGTAAACATTAACGCGCATTTTTCAATGTTAAATTCTTATTATCTTGAGTAACTTAGATGCATTTGATTCTTAACACATGACCAAGCATTTTATGCTGTCTACAATATATCCTGACGCCTTCAAAAGAACTGATACAACATACACACTGTCCATCATTAATACAGAGATCAATAACGAATGCTTTATGCTTCTTATCTGCACAACGACCTGCAAATAGGAATATTAATGCCATTTTGCAGAAGATTTAAATCAAATAAGAAAGTGGAAGAAGGAGGAGGAGGAGGAGGAGGACATGATAGACAAGCCTCTGGGAAGAAGAAAGGTTATTTGAATAACATTTTATTCTTTAAGATTCTAAAAAAAATATATATAAATAAATAAATAAAGACCAAAGTCACCAAATGTTTAATTCTATTTTGTGCTTTGATAAAGTGTCAAATAACATGAAATAGGGATAACACGTCAAATAAATGAAATGGGGATAATGTGCCGGATTACTGAAATGGGGATAATGTGTCATAGCTGAAATGGGGATAATGTGTCAAATAACTGAAATGGGGATAAAGTGTCAAACAACTGAAATGGGATGATATGTCAAATGCTGAAATGGGTATAATGTGCCATCGGACGCCGGCCCAAGTTACGCTCATCAGACATTCCATGTCTTGTATTATTTGTCGGTTCTACTGAATGGGTGTATAATATGATGTGTGGAATAAATATAGCATCTGTCACAAAATATATCTTGAAGTCCAGTTCCTGCAGTATCTAAATAAGACCTCTGTGCCTATATCGTTTTTATGTGTAGTCAGAATTCGTATCTACCAAGAGATTTCTCAGAGCCATTCTTGTTGACGTGCAAAAGCCTCTAGATGAGGTATGAGCATTTCCCTCTTTTCATCGGGAACTAATAGTCCTCCGAACCTTGGTTTTATGAACCATGCGCCTACGGTTTCCCAGTCTATTGCGTCCTATACAACGAAAGGTATCGGCTTGATACACCTGACTGGTATACAGTTGGATTCCTGAAGTTGGCTGGAATTGCAAACAGTCACTGTTCTGAGAGAGCAGACAGCAGGACTGCAAAAGTCGGTAATTAGTTAAAGGCCACTCACTCTGTTTACTTTGCAGTTCCTGCATACAAACAGGAGAACAGTGACGAGAGAGAGAAGAGAAGAGAGGGAGAAGTGAGGAGATGAGAGAGAGAGTGAGAGAGGAGAGATGATAGAGATAGAGGAGAGAGAGAGACTTTTGATATTGATGAGCAAAATACTTGAAATAATTTAGAACGGTATTGCACACGATATGCAACCTTCGCAGTGCACCGCTGGAGTGACAGAAGAAGAGGTCACTACAGCGCACTGAGGGCATTCTATACCCCACCTCGAGTGGTCGGTGGCACATCTCACAATCAAAGGGAATTTTGTTTCGAGAAATCAATCCATTCATGTTTTTTCCTTTGGAGGAAGTTTAAAAGGAGTCATTATATTTTTCCACTCTTTTAAGCGTTTTTTTTTCTTTGCCGGATGAAAGAAAAACTTAATTACCTTCGTTATCAAAGGCTGCTCCTTCAAAAGAACCGTATTATTTTTTCCGTCAGAGTTTATAGTCGGCCATGTTTTACAAAATATTTTTGTCGAATTTTAGGAAAACTTTTGCTTTTAACAAAACCGTCCAGTGGATGAATTATGTAGGCGGTTTCATTTTATGTGTATGCGCCGTGTACGAATACGTACATTAATAGTTGATAAATTATGGATAATGTATTTTTTCTTGTGTGAACTCCGTTTGTCTTAAACTTTATTGTCTGGCTTTTCATAATTCTTTTGTCTCACACATACATACATACATACATGCATACACACACATACACACACACACACACACACACACACACACACACATATATATATATATATATATATATATATATATATATATATATATATATATATTATATATGAATAATTAGTACATCACCGTTAATCATATGAATTATTCGAGCTACAAATGTCCCTTTAATAACTGATTCTCACTACCTCGGAATTGATATATTTTCATATATGTAAACCGAAGGGGAATTCTTTAGTTGATAATAATTTCGTCCCCTCATGGGATCGAACCACCGTCCAGCGGACAGGACGAAACCAGGAAGTCAATTTCGTCCCGCTGGACGTTGGTTCGATCCCATGAGGGGACGAAATTATCATCAACTAAAACAATCCCTTCGGTTGATATATATGAAAATAAAATAATAAATTCCGAGGTATTGCGAATTAGATCTTGAAGGACATTTGTAGCTCAAATAATATATATATATAATATATATATATATTATATATATATATATATATATATATATATATATATATATATTATATATATATATGGGGTACAATCCGCAATGAAGTTAAATTCCTCTTGTAGTTTAAAAATATATATTTCTTGTATAGGATCTTATAATCCTATACAAGAAATATATATTTTAAACTACAAGAGGAATTTACTTCATTGTGGATTGTATCCCCATTTACTTAGAGGTACAACATAGTACCTGGCTTCTGCATATATATATATATATATATATATATATATATATATATATATATATATATATATATATATATATATATACTATACATATACATATACATATACATATACATATACATATACATATACATATACATATACATATACATATTATATATATATATATATATATATATATATAATATATATATATATATATATATATATAAATATATAAAGATTTGCCAAAGGGTAGAGGCAAGGCAGCTGTGTTTGAACGGACTTTAAACAATAAATAAAAATATCAGTATATTCAAAGCTACAAGCTAGTATTGCGAATTGATGCACAAACATGAAATGAAATTACTAACATAATTCATGTAAAACAAAAATGGTTTCCCGAAAACCGGAAAAATATTTATAAAATCTCTGACTGTAAAATCAGTCAGAAAAAAAAACAATAGTGCTTTTTTGAAAGAGCACTTTCTGATTACGAAGGTAATTACGTTTTTCTTTCATCTGGCAATGGAATAAAATAAAATACCAAAGCAACAGCTTAAAAAAGAGTGGAACAAAATAATGACTCGTTTTGAACTTCCTCCAAAGGGAAAAATATAAATGGATTGTTTCCATTTCTGGAAACAGAATTCCCTTTGATTGTGAGTTGCCTATTTATTCAATACCTCAATTTTTCTGTCTCCCTTGGTGTCTCTCTGATGCAACTCTAATATCGAGAAAATTCTTTAAATATTTCAAATGTATAATCCATATAAATACATACATATATGTGTGTCGGTATAATAAAAATAAACAAATAATTAGATTAAATACAACACACACACATAATACTAATAATATTAATATATATATATATATATATATATATATATATATATATATATATATATATATAATATATATATATATATATATATATATATATATATATGCATATATAAGTATATATATATATATATATATATATATATATATATATATATATATATATATATATATATATATATATATATATATATAATATATATATATATGCGGAATTTTCTCAAGTTGCAGTTGCATCAAAGAGACGCCAGGGAAGATGACACCACCCCATCCCCCCTCTCCCCCCAAAAAAATGCCTTTTCACTCAGATGTCGCCAGCTCGCGACCGAAAAAAAAATTGAAAAAAATAAAAAAATGACTGGTTTTGTAGTAGGAGGTTGAAACCGACATTCTTCGGAAGCTTGAATTTCAAATCATTTGCTCCTTTGGTGGGCTTGTTCTATATGGATAAGGTTTATCTTGTGAATAATAAATTAAATTTTAATATATGTACATGTGTGGTAGTAGCCGGTTTACACCAGACTACCGTGGGTACTTTTGATCCGCGTAGCGGATAGCTGTAAGTTAAGACGTTCTCTCTCTCTCTCTCGATCGATCGAAGATATTTTCTGAACTCTATATTCATATTTCTCAAGTTGATTGGAAGGTATGTCGTGGAAACACAGAGGTGGCAAAATAGACTTGAGATAGCTTTGCAGAGAAGACTTGAATGTCTATGCGAAACGATAGGAGAAGAGGAAGTGAGTGTTACTTTTGGTATACAAATCCATAGGCGAGCAAACCTAACAAAAGATACATGTGTACGTACGAACATTACTTATCCATAGGCTAAGACACGTCATCTCATGAGAACTGAAGTAGGTTTTCCACGGAATTGGATTTTTGTTATGTGTGTCTCTATTGATGCCTAGCTAAGGGTCACACGCATCCTGGGCTGTGGTTTTTGGCACTTTCCTGTATAACCCCTGACCTGGATTCGTTGTGAGTTCTTTAATTAAGTAATGTTCTCACATTACTTCTATTATGTAATTAGTCATTACACATTTGTATAACTGGGGATTTGTTTCTCCAATAATAATAATATAATAATAATAATAATAATAATAATAATGGGAAAGTGAAGCAGAGTAGTATACCTGTTTGATTTTGTTATTCAAAATATATCTTAAATAACAAAATCAAACAGTCATAATACTGTGGATTTACTTTCCCATTTCATTGACTTGAGTGATTATGAGTTTTCATTGAATAACAATAATATAATAATTTTGTATGGATGCTGAATTGAATCTGAAATGAAAGTTGAAACAGGCTTTGGATTCTACAGTTTCTGCCTGAGAAATGTCTCCTCTTCTGGAGAACTGATTTCAGGGATAATTATTCCGTTTTGGTGGAGGACTGTGACAGTGATCGACCGACATCCCAGTGACAGGTAGACTGCATTGAATTAAAACTTTTTATGTATATTTATACACACATATATATACCACAGGAAACCATCTCTACAAGAGCTTATAGAAGGCACCCAGAGAGGATAACTGTGGTCGCTTCTTCATAACAGAAGCGGTAAGCATTGCTATCCAGAAACCGATCCTGAATATTCGAACAAGAATCGGGCCATTTACTCCACTGCAGCAGGAGAAGGAATGCGTGAGCCAACAGGGACCAGACAGCGTACCCCAAAACCACCGGGCACATCGCGCCCCTCAGAGGACACGAGAGAGCGCAACGAAGGTCATGTAACATGGCCCCTCCCACCACGAACCTCCAGCCGTTAATCAGCGTAACCATTTGGACGTACACATACACTCAAATTCAATATTATACACATTTATATATACACAGACATTTGTTTATCTGTAACTCTACAGATGCTTGAAAATATTATGTAATTTTGTGTTTCTGTATTAGCAAACCAACATGTAATATTACACTAACTTTTAAACAAACTTATGGAAACACTAGCGCATGGTATATTAAATCTTGAATATTGATTTAACCACATGTTTAAGTTCATGCTTTCATGTTCTTTGTACTCATACCAGTACCTACCCATACGTTAAGGTCAATCTTTCCATTCGATGATCTAAATAAGCCGAAAGGCCAGATCGTAAGTCAGCAGTCGCTTGATAATGCCATAAGGCAAAACAGTTTTCGCGACGAAATTCAATAAATGAAAGAAGGAAGTCTGCGTATTTTCCACCAGAAATTTACGAACGAGAATAAGAAAAAACTCCGTCCGTATAAAGATATCTGTAAGAGACTTACTGATGCCACTAAAGCAGTTGCTTTTAACGAGAATTGTAAAAGAAAAAACTATGACTTGAAAGTATATATATAATATATATATATATATATATATATATATATATATATATATATATATATATATATATATATATATATATATATATATATATAATTTAAAACAAAATCAAGACTAGCTGTTAGGTTATTGAAGCTTCTAAATGTGAATCAGGTTGCAATCTTTTATTTAGTTCTGACTTCCTATAGCAGATCAATCAGTTTCAAATCTGGGAGTCTGGACGGGTTTTGCAACACAAAGAGGTTTTGTAGTGAAAGGAGAAAGAAAGGTTCAGGTACAAAGCGAAATACCCAAAGGAAGGGAGGTGAAAGGAAAGGCAAAGAGAAGTAGGTGAAAAATAAAATGAATGCGAAAGTGAAATACAGAAAGGAAGAAAATATTTGGGAGGTGAAAGTGAAATGCCTAAAGGCAGTGAGTAGGGTAACACGAAAAAGGTACTGAAGAAGGTGAGAACGAAAATTAAAAGAAAGTGAAAAAGGGAAACACGCAAAGGACGAGAGGAAGGTGAAACAGAAGCTTCCAAATGAGGGGAATAAGGGGAAAGTGAAAGTGAAACTTGCAGATAAGTGAATAAGGGAAAGGTGAAAGTGAAAAAAATTGAGTTAGGCAAAGGTGAAAATGGAACCCCAAAGGCCATGCAGATGGTGGAGGTGAAAGTGAAAATATTTAAGAAGTTGAAAGGGTAAAAGTGAAAGTGATGTAAGGAAAGGAGGTGAATATGGAGGTGAAAATGAAGAGCATTGTGGTAAATAAAGTGGAGAAGAAAGTAAAAATCCCAAAGAGAGCGATGAAGGTGAAAATTTGCACCTAAAGGCAGAGATGAAGACGAAGGTGAAAGAGGAACAACACCCAACGGCCTTGAAGAGGGTGAAAGTAAAACACAAAGGCTGCGAATAACGTGAAAGTGAAACACCAAAAGTCTTGAAGTAGATGAAGGTTTAAGTGAAATACGAAAAGGAAGTTAATAAGATAAAGTTAAAAAAATTAAATAATCTGAGATAGTGAAACATAATGAGGTAAGAAAGTGACAGTGAAATATCCGTAAGTGAATATGATGACAACAATAAAAGCTGTAAACAAACTGGCGAAAGTGATTGTGAAAGTGAATATGTAATTGTTAGTGTAACGTTATTATTCAAAATATTTCATAATTACTATTATTTAAATCTGTCACTGATAACTAATTATTTTATACTAAGACCAATGCGAATCATTGTAGACTGACAGGAATTACCCCCAAGATTTTTTATTGATGTAACAAAGGAAATATGTCAAGTTAAAAAGGAGAAACAGATTAGGGTAACATTTCATTCTTAAATTTTTTGTTCTTTGATTATATAAAACTAATTCCTCTTAATTTTGTTTCCTGGAGCCTCGGCATTTATAGCCAAGACGCGAGGATTGGATTAAAAGGTGCAGCTGGTCTTTGCAGTGGGAATATCAGACTTAATATTCACAGATGTCAACTGGAAGCAATATTCCCACCTTGAACCAACAACAATGTCTGAATAATCCTTTCAAGAGAGAAATGTCTTCCTCACTCCACGAATGGAAGCAGAGAAGAAGCGAAGCGCCTGAAAGTGAAAATATTCCAGTACATCTCCCGAGAGACAACGGAGGCCGCGGTTCCTTCCTTAATAGTAAGGTTATATTATTATTATCATTCCCTCTCTTCTCTTCCCTTCCCTTCCTATCCTCTGCTTCTTTTATTCCCTAGGATCTTCTCTCCTCCATTCTGTGAGAGAGAAAAACGTGACTTGGGTTTTTTCTTCTTCTCCTCCATCTTGCATAGGGATGCAAAGGACATTTCCGGCTGTGTCGCTTCTGGACCCTTTGTCTCTCCTCTAATGACCCCAAACTGGAGCGGGAGATCGCAAGGAAAAGTGGGCTACTCGAGGCTCTTTTCTCTTTCTGTCCTCATTACCTATCCTATGGTAGAACGGTGACCTGTGCCAACCCTTCTTTCAAGAGAGGAAACTATTGTCCGTGCAGGTAATCACTTTCAGGTAATTCTATCAAGCCTCGTGGAGAAACAAATACACTGTTATATATGGGTACATATATTTAAAAATAAATCTCTACAAAGAGCTTCAAGGAATCTGTTAGATCCCATTTATTTTTCTCAAATTGAAAAGTGGAATCGAACAGAATCCCGAAAGCTCTCTGTACAGATTTATCTTTAAATAAATGTACCAGCCCATAACAGTGGAATTGTTTCTCCTTTCAAGACTTTTGCTACTATGAGTATTTTTCTAAAATCAAGCTTCATGTATAGTTCCTATGAACTATAGAAACGAGGAGCAGCATTGTATTTCATAAACTTTTTTTTCCTGAATGATATTCAATTATACAGTGGTACCTCGAGATACGAAATTAATTCGTTCCGAGGCGGCCTTCGTATTATGAGTTTTTCGTATCTTGGAACACATTTTACATGTAAAATGGCTAAGCCGTTCCAAGCCCTCCAAAAACACCCCAGTAAATTATATTTCCAGGCCTAAAACACATGTTCTAGGGTTACAACGCCGATCTGACGGAAGAAATACGACTCCAAAATGGCAAAATACTGTACATACTTGAGTAATATTCAACTGCATGTAATGTTCAACCCCATTTTTACTGCATATATTAGGACTTTAGCATATGTCCCTTAGCAATAAGCCTAGCCTATGTTAGCGGTTGCTACTGTAGCCTAGTCTATGATTCTGACATCTAAACCTAAGAGCTAAAAGCTTAGAATATGCCAATAAAATGTATAAATAATCAGTATGTACTCATTTCAAATAATCATTAATTAATCATTAACTATAATACACAAACAAACAAAAAACAAACCTTCCAATCGATTGTTTACATTCAGCTCTTACCCATCTTCGAGTATCGAACGAGCGCCAAGCATTCATTTTTCCTAGCACACATTAAGCCATAAATTGTCATTAGTATCTCTCTTCAACTAATGAAACTACCAAACAGTATAATAACCATTCATTTCTATTCTTTATTCTATCTTTACCTAATGTTTTTTTTTATTAAATGTATTGCATGAATAAGTTTTTCAATTTACAGCATCCTTTTACTAATAGAATACTTAAAGCACAAGGGGTAGATGCTGACCAATAGGAGAGCAGGACCTTATGGGGTGACTAGCATCAGGAACCAATGGGAGAGCGGGAGGATGGTGGCGAGTTTACTCAGTTGGCGGCGCGGGAGTTTTAAAATTGTTCTTTTCGTATGTAGAGCAGTAAAATTTTTCGCATTGGCTTTCGTATCTCGAGTTTTTCGTAAGTAGAGCCTTTCGTATCTCGAGGTACTACTGTATTTAGTTTTAATGAGAAGAAAAAAGTTATATAAATTTGATATTCAGCAATGGGACCAACGGCTTTACGTGACTTCCGAATCGCGTCGAGTGTGAACTTCTATCACCAGAAATACACATCTCTCACTCCCCAATGGAATGGCCGAGAATCGAACCAGCGACCACCGAGGTGGGACGCCAACACCATACCAACCACGCCACAGAGGAGCTTGAAAACTATGGATTAGACACTAATATCTGGTGTTTTCAATCAATTTTACATTTCAACCCCTTCCCACACCTCCCTTTACCCAACCTATTGTCCGACTTTAATGCTGTTTTCACCATGACCTTCCATGGTTTGATATTGACGTATATTTAAAATCTCACCAAAATTGGTCAAGAAATGTGGATTTGTATAGCGTTCATACAAACATTCAGATATTTTCTGGATTACACACACACATATTATATATATATATACATATATATATATATATATATAATCTATATATATTATATTAATATATATATATATATAATATATTATATATAATTAATAAATAATAATTATAAATAATAATAATTATAAATATAATATAAATTTAATAATTAAATTTATATATAAATTATATATAATTATTATATAATAAATATATATTAATATATATAATATAATATATTATTATAAACATATTATAATATAATTACATTCTTTCTCTGCTTTTCCCCCCAGTTAATTTAGAGACAGAAGAACAAAGCAAAGCCGCAAACTATTTCTGTAAACCCAGAGGTTGCCAAAAGCAACTCAATCTAGACTAAGTTCAGAAATCTCTGCCTCAACGCCTGAGAAGACGAGGTGAGGAGGGAAGCCACAATGAATCGAAATTTCTCTTTATTCAGCTTTGCATCAGAGGAGACAGTAAGAGCCGGTTTTCCTCATTCTTATGGTACAATGCGTACTATTCCTCTGTATCGACTAAATTATTTTCCTTCTGTTTCTCAATCTCAACAAGACCACAACTGAATTAGCTTTCTCCTGACTCGAATTTCATTGTTTCCTCTGCTGTAGGTGACGTCTCCAGTGTAACGTTTTAGGACCCATTGTTTCCTAATTGCTTAATTACCTTAAAGGAAAGGTGGAAGGAAAAGTTCATCCCGGTGGGGAACCTGTGTCAGTTCCCTTTGCCAAATGACACCAACATAATAATATTTTTTTAATGATCCCACTGAGTTTATCTTTAAGGTCTGTTTATCAAAGTTACTACATTTATTCCGGTTTATAAATGAAGAAGCTTAGAAGTACATATATTTATTTAGGCGACTGCCCAACATTTATTTTGAAAACTTATTTTACACACACAAACAATAATATATATATATATATATATATATATATATATATATATATAATATATATATATATATATATAGATATAGATATATATATATATATATATATATATATATATATATATAAATATAAAGGTTTTTTTGCCACGAAGGAAAAAAATGAAAAAATGAGTTGGCCGAGTACTTTCGGTCCTATTCGGACCCTTTACTGAGGCATACTGATTTTACAAAGAACACCATAGTCAAAAGAAGGCTTAACATACAAACTGACAATACCACATTAGCCATAAGGGCGATTTTCACTCTACAGGGAGGAGGAGGAGTCATAGGCTAGCCACACCTTGAAGGATACCCACGGTAAACAAGTGATTCTTCCAGAAAAACAGTACATTTTGAAAACAACACTGGAGCATATACAATTTAATATCATGAAATTTTTTTTCACAAATTTTCCCAACAAAAATTATTATTAATGAAAAGACGAAAGAAATATAAATATATATATATATATATATATATATATATATATATATATATATATATATATATATATATATATATATATATATATATCGAGCAAGAGACAGAGGGAGAGAGAATATCGAACCAGAGAGAGAGAGAGAGAGAGAGAGAGAGAATTAATAACTATATACATGTGGGACTAATTTATTAGTTGTTCATTTATTTTGAGGTCCTTCATAAACATCTTACAAATATATGGGTCCAAATGGTACATTCCCAGACTAAGATTTAGGTTGTTTTTATTAGTGATTTGTATAATTGCCGATTCCAGTAAATTTCTTGAAACATAATCATTAGATCTAGCAATTACCGAGGTATCACCCCAATTAATACAATGAGATTTTTCACTCAGATGGATAAACAGTGCATTTGAAGTCTGGGCTGTTCTAACTGAATACAGATGCTGCTTAATCCGAACACATAAATTTTTACTAGACTGACCAACGTAAAACGATGGGCAATCCTTACAAGGAATTTTGTAAATGATGTTATTTGTTACGGGACTATTCTTAATTAGCATATCTTTAATGGTATTGTTATAAGAGAACACTACATTAACATTAAACGATTTAAATATTGATTTTATGGTTTCAAATCCACGAAAATAAGGTAAGCTAAGTACATTTTTAGGGATTTCTTTTTCATTAATAACAACATTATAAAACTTTTTATGAGCTTTTTGATAACATAAATCAATTAAATGAGGTGGGTAGCAGAGATCGTTTCCTATCTTTTTTATGTATTCTATTTCTTGGTCCAGATATTGTGGACTCGTGATACGCAAAGCACGTAGGAACATAGAAGAAAAAATTGAAATTTTAATATTAAGATGGTGGCCAGAATAAAAATGTACATATGTTAAATTATTTGTGGGTTTTCTATAAATACTGAATTTGCATTGGAAAGATTCTCTATGTATTAATACATCTAGGAAAGGGATGACATTGTTATTTTCAATTTCAACAGTGAATTTTATGGATGGCACTAAATTATTCAATTTAGACAGTAAATCATTTACATCGATACCACCAGGTAAGACTACTAAGATATCATCGACGTATCGGTACCATTTTAAGGGGATAAGTGTGATATTCGGGAGGTGTTGTCTCTCAAAAAATTCCATATATAAGTTTGAAATGAGAGGTGATAAAGGGTTACCCATGGCCATACCAAATATTTGTTGGTAATATTCTCCATTAAAAATAAATCAGCAATCACAAATACATAACTTAATTAAGGAAATTATGTGACTAACGGACATAGGTAATTCATGCAGTACAAGTTCATTACTTAAATATTCTAGCACAGAGTCAATAGGAACTTTTGTAAACAAAGAACATACATCAAAACTGACAAAAATATCGCTAGGGTTTAATACAATGTTATTTAATTTTTCCACAAGATCAAGAGAATTCCGGATGTGTGAATTAGATACAGTTCCTAGTAGCGGGGATAACAGTTTAGTAAGATATTTAGATAGGTTATAAGCAATTGATCCTACAGTACTAATAATTGGGCGCATAGGTTTGTTTTCCTTATGAGTTTCGACTAGGCCATATAAATAAGGTAATGAGGGACACTTTACAGTTAACTGACACGTTTTATATACTTCGTGATCAAGTTATTCATATATATATAATTATATATATATATATATATATATATATATATATATATATATATATATATATATATATATATATATATATATATATAGATTTCGTGATAAGACATCTCTTGACCATGCAATTACTGAACTATCAATCCACTTAATTCGGTGGTTGTTTTCACTTAAATGAATGAATAATGCCAGCATAAATACTCTGTAAAAACTGGGCAAAAATCTAATGCATTATTCATTCATTTAAGTGAAAACAACCACCGAATTAATTGGATTGATAGTTCATTAATTGCATGGTCAAGAGATGTCTTATCAAGAAATCTTTTAGAATCTGCTTTAATACAACTTACTTTTCATTGTAATTTCAATGTTAGTCGTGGCCTTTTTCATTTAGACCCTTGTATCTGTAACATGTTTAAGAATGACCTCAAATATATAATTACTGACTTAAATAAAAATCAGTTGCCTTAGTTATTAAAAAAAAATTTTGTTGTAATGTATGTCTGTCACGTATGGTGAATATGGTTTTGTTTATCAAGTTCCGAATAGCTGTCACCTATAATCCTTTAATTGTCTGGAAATTGTATCTGAGATATTGTCTTAAACCTTTAATTGCACCCATTGTTTATGCTTGTTTGGGAAGGTTTCTTATCTTCCAGGTGTGTCGGATTCTAGGTACTAATCCCTTTATAATCCCTATCTGTCAGTTATACGAACCTTCTTGTATTGTTTTTTCTCGTATTTATGTCAGTATCTGCTCAGTAAAGGACTTTTAAAGTCGAAAGATCTCGCAGACCTCTTTCGTTTATTTTTCTTTCGTGGCATTATCTTATTATACATATATATATATTATATATATATATTATATATATACATATATATATATATATATATATATATATATATATATATATACGTATATATATATATACGTATATTATATATATATATATATATATATATATATATATATATATATATATATATATATATATATATATATATAAAGGCATACAGCAGGGTCCATAAAACACATCAACAAGGCCATAGTTACTTCATTCATTAGATTCTTACTCTCTCTCTCTCTCTCTCTCTCTCTCTCTCTCTCTCTCTCTCTCTCTCTCTCTCTCTCCTTTTCACACATATGTACATACATAACACATATATATGAATATATGAATATATGATATATATATATATATATATATATATATATATATATATATATATATATATATATATGTGTGTGTGTGTGTGTGTGTATGTATGTATATATATGTATGTATATATATGTATATATATATATATATATATATATATATATATATATTTATATATATTTATATATATCTATATATATATATATATATATATATATATATATATATATATATATATATAAACACACACATATGAGGAGGTGACCTCAATGAATTCGGTAACTACAAAGGCAGACACATTGCACTTATGAAGGTTTTAATGCAAATGTTCGGACATCTTTTGGGTAAATTGTGGTGTGCTAGGAAGGAATGTTAATGTAGAATTCCCTCTTTCCCTTCTCATAGATATTTTATGAACAAATGAGCACAAAAGAGGTGTGATTTCTGAGTAACGACAGCAACTGTAGTCTTGGAAAATGCAGGTGATGCTGCTTTAATTGCCAAAGCACAGTTTACACAACCTTGCTACATAGAATGTAGCTATATCAAGAGAGAGGCCACAAAAGGAATCTAGCGCCTCAGTATGGTCTTGGCCTGCCACCTCGGGTGCCGCGAGTTCAATTCTCGGGCTTCCATTGAGGGGTTAGAGATGTGTGTTTCTGGTGATAGAAGTTCACTCTCGACGTGGTTCGGAAGTCACGTAAAGCCGTTGGTCCCGTTACTGAATAACCACTGGTTCCATGCAACGTAAAAACACCAAACAAACAATCAAAAGGAACCTATGAATAACAGTAGTTATGTCACAGTATGAACAAATAAATGAAATAACACTATACAGAAAGAAGCTTCAGGAAGCTTAATCTTTCAAATATTTAGAGCCAATGGCATCCAGTACAGGATCCCTTGAGCTGGAAATTAGCGAGACCCTAAACAAGGAAGATTCAATTTGGGGCGAAATGAATCTTGGTCACTCGTGGTCGCCTGAGGCTTCACGGAACTGTCGAGAGAAAGATCAATAACATCGTTTGAATCTTAAAACTTCGGATGCGAGTTCCTTAAGTAGCAACTATGAATATCCTCCTTTCCTTCTCATTAAAACGGTTTCTATAAAAATGATTATCATCCAGTGAAAAGTGTGATGGAATACATGTGTGAGTAAACATGACCACTGCCATACCCCTTTCTGACTTTGCAACAAATTCCTAGTTTCTTGTAATACCCTCCATAAATTTTTTTAGTTGTATATAATTCACCATGAAAATTCCCATTAATTACCATCACAGAAATTTCAGTGAATTCTACCCACTTGTATTCCAAATGATAACCTGCTACCTACCATTAGTGCAGTCGAAGATTTCCAGTGTTGTTATTATAATCCTCCAAATTACATGCTGACCACCAGTGTCATTCAACTCAGTAATAGGAACCTTCAGGGGCAAATTATGGTTATGTTAAATATTGCCGTTATTATAACAAAAAGAATCACTCGTGTTGTAATTCTCCAAAGTAAAGGTTCCATTGGTTTTTTAATAATGCCTTTGGACATTTACCATTTGTAACACCAGCGTCCTTTGAAATTTCTCTTTGCTAACTAACAACAACAGTGAAAATGTCCTTTAGCAATATCGGACTCCCCGTTTGGATTCAGATGTCCTGAAAGTCCAAAAAATGTTCCTAATCAATAAGGTGAATTTTGAAGACAAATCCACCCTGGCTTAATAAAAGTGAACATGAACAACATTCCCAGAAGTGGTATAAATCTGACTAAAAATAACCCATAAAATCTGGAAATTCCACTAATGCAGCATAATACAGAACTTCCACTAAAGACTATTTTCTACCACTGAACCGAAACTTCACTGCCAAGTTTCCCACTGAGGGTCCGACACTTCCCTCCAGAGCCCCTATCGGCCTGTGGAGGAGGAGACTCCGCTCGAGTGGGTCGGTCGAGTAGCAGCTAATGATCGAAGAGAGACGATTTCGATCGAAAATATGGAGGCGGCGTCAGCAGAATTCTATGGGAGAGAGAGAGATGACGTTCCAGTTTACGAGGGGAGGCTTTTGCATAAGGAGACGTCTTGGCTCTCTATCCATCCACCCCCTCCCCCCTGCCTTTGAGATAATTCCAGGTGAATGAGCCTGATTAATTTGGTCTCGAGCGCTGGTGGAGGAGATGAGAGATATCCCGCTTGTTGCCGTTCGTCTTCGCTGTTTTTTGTCTGTTGAGATCTAGGCCAAGTGTCGAAATGAAATTGTGTTTTGTTTTCTCTGGTCCTCCTTTGGCTCATTTTGTTTCTTTAAAATAGCTTACCAATATTATTTTGTCTTTCTTTTAAAGTTCAAGAATTATGATGTTGATAAATGAGACGCTGCCGCCAAAGGGGCTGATGTGGCTTCGGGAGGCGCAGAAAGGGAGCGAAAGCAGCACAACCTAAATGTGAGTCCGGATGGAGAAATATACATATTTTCATCTTGACGTTTTATTAAATATAGAGAAATTAAATAGAGAAAAATAAGCCGTAGGTAAATCTGAAAGTCACTGGGGAATAAACATAAAATAAGAGCAAAAATTAAGATAATCAACGAATAACTTAAAGTTAAACGGAAAAGAAAGCCCAAGAAGCGAAGCCCAAGTATTAAAAGGATACATACGTGCTTACATGCAAACAGCACACACACACACACACACACACACACACACACACACACACATATATATATATATATATATATATATATATATATATATATATATATATATATTATATATATATATATATATATATATATATATATATATATATATTTTTTTTTTTTTTTTTTTTTTTTCTACCAAAACTGTGTTATTACAACGCTAGGTGCTACTGTCGGTATTAACATTTCAACTGAACGTGCTGAAAACTTTCTTCAAAGTTATTATCTTCCTAAATAATTCCATTTATGGAATATACACGTTTACTCTTCATTTCATTTCAACAGCAGATAATTGACTTCTGATGGTTTCATCATCGTTGTTTCATCTAATATTCCACCACCAACAATTTCTATGCGTTTAACAGAGTCTTCAAAGAATAACATTATTCAACCTAATAATTTGCAAGTGAAACAGTCGTCATGTTTGGCAAAAGTCTTTTCCGTTTCCTGAGAGAAAGTATCATTGTAATGATTATATGAAATACATAAAGCCCATACTAAATCATTATTCCCCTTTTATGCCTCAACTTATGTGCTTTTCATTACTTTGAAGTCCACATCATAAGTAGAACTTGAGATATTGACAAAGCTTTAATGCGACACACCGTGAAAATAGGATTAAAGTAATTTGATATTTTTTTTTTCTTTAATCTTTCATTGACTTCTGCGGGTATTTAAATGGATGATGAGACAGAGGAGTTAGGAAATAAGGGAGCATCCATTGAAGAAGTAGCAGCAAAGAGAAGAAAGATTTTCCCTTCTTAGTTCCTCCACAATTTCTACAGAGGAAGAGAAAGGAAGAACATATATATATATATATATATATATATATATATATATATATATATATATATATTATATATCTGTGTGTGTGTGTGTGTGTTTGTGTAATAGCCACCAGGATCTCTAACTTCTCGTACTCTTCACACCTTCTGGATGCAATTGTCACTAAAAAGCCTTAGATCCGAATGTAAGAAATATAAAGCAAATTCGAAAGTCCGGTTGCTAGAATACAATTCGCATCCCGAGCACTCAGGAAAAGGTCACGTGGTCAGGTCGGAAGCTTGACCTCCTTCTGATCACTCAGGAATGGGCTTCGATTCCTGCTACTGGACATCAGAATTTACTTCACATCTCTTGACAAGGCTTTGTAGTGACAAGGCTTTGTAGTGACAAGCTCATCTGAAAAGTGTATTCTATATGTGAATGTATATATATATACATTTAAATATATATTATATATATATATATATATATATATGCATTCATATATAAATATAATCTTCATATACTTATATGTATATACATAATATAAATATATGAAAATATTTTCAATATAATATAATATAATCTTCCTAGGGCAAATAGGTTTCCTTTGGAGGAACTGATCGTGAAACAGTTCCTTAGGCTAAGTTGTGCTAATATCTAACAACGAAGACCCATTGATAAATAAATAATGTATATGCATACATACAATACATATATATTATATATATATATATATATATATATTATATATATAGATAGATAGATAGATAGATAGATAGATAGATAGATAGATAGATAGGTGCGTGTATATGTATATATATTTGTATGTACGTATGACTGTACCTACTGGCATTTTTGCTTACATTTAAAGAGTAAATGTCAAATATTGTTCTTGTTGTATATCATATAACAGAGAGAGAGAGAGAGAGAGAGAGAGAGAGAAAGTGGGAGCCCAACAAAATGAAAAAGACATAAAAAGTCAAAGTTCAGTCGACTGTGATTTTTAGGTGCGGAATACTGTCGGTGGTCCACCGGGTATTTCGGGGAAAAGGGGGGACATATAATGGAAACATCGAAAAACAACGGTGTTTCAATATCACAGTTTTGCTCCCCTGGTTTTTTCATTCGGTGTTTTGGTATATTTGCTCTCATGTTTTGTTTTGCCTGTCTGCTCTTTTTTGGGGGAGATTTTCAAGCTTCAAGCTGCTATTGATTCTGCATTCGGTTTTTTTCATTCTTTCTAAAAAATAAGCAAACATTTATGCATAAAACACACGCATATACATATGTATAAATATTCATATATATATATATATATATATATTATATATATATATATATATATATATATATATATATATATATATATATATATATATATATATATATATATATATATATATATATATAATATGTATGTATTATTATATATATACACGTATATATAAGCACTATGCTACAAATGTCCTTTAATATCCAATTCGCTCTACCTTGGAAACAAAATATTTTCATATATGTTAACAGAAGGGGAATTTTGTAGTTGATAGAAAGTTGTTCGTCTGGTGGGATCTCATCAGCAAAACAAAGAAGCGAGACAGGCACAA
>NC_087216.1:69964498-69989498 GCF_015104395.2 Macrobrachium nipponense | reverse complement strand
GAGAAAAACTATTTAATAAAACGGCAGAGGAAAGTGGCTGAACAAAATGTGATTTCCGTAAACAGAATTAATCGTATTGTGATCTAAGCGTAGAAAATCCAGACTAAGCCAAAATATCCAACGGGCCTTTTTAATAACATTACCAGTAAGAGAAATGCTGAAGAAGCAACCTAAGATGACATGATATATGTGCTGTTCAGTACGGCAGCTACCGAGTAATGTAACGGAAAAAATATGGAGGTATAAATAGCGCCATAAAAGCTAAAGGGAGTCGGCAATAAAGAGTGACTTTCTCTCTTCCGAGTGTGCGACCTCGAGCGGACGTTTGAAACAGACACGATACGCTAACAGTGGCTCCTTCTAGGCCTATATTCCAACAAACATCTTGAGTGACGAGCAACAAATAGCATCACTATGAGGACGATACCTTTTTCGTTTAACAAACCAGATTTTATTATTTCCGGATGTTTTGAAAACACGTTTGGAAAAATTAGATTTTTCCCGCCATGCCCAGCATGTACGTAACAAACCGACGTCAAAGCAGACTACCAAAGTCAGTTCTTTCTATTCAAAGGCTTTGGAACAATAATAATTAGGAAGAAATTTTGAAAATATTGGCTATTATAACAACATGATTTTAACTTATTTGGAACAAAATTGTTCTTAATAAACTGTCAGTATAATGAAAATTCCTGCCGAATCAGCAAGTATACGTCTATGTCTCCCTTGTCCATACCATTTTGAAAGGCCATTTTTCCTTTGGCTTGATGATTCGTTAACTTTTATACCAGAAAAAAAATACCTATCTTTATATATTCTAAACGCAATACAGTGAAAAATAAAGTATTATAGGCGGCCTGAGGCAAAGCAATGAACTCTAAAATAAGGTTTAAATGATGAAGCATTTCACTAAATTAAAAGTTTGCGATCATAGGCCTAGTCTGGGCTACCAAACGTCATTTACTACATGCAACTAGCAATCTCTGAGTTGTCATAGCCTGACGTTTAATGACAACAAAAAATAATATAATTCCAACCAAGATTAGTGTCATATATGAAAGATACAGATTTTAAATCTAATACAGAATCAGTTTTCTACGGTTTGTTGGCGTCGTCCTGAGACACTCCCACCGAGAGAGACTGACACCCTCCGGGATTTCGTTGATAAACCATATGTTTGATCAACAACATTTTGCTAAACAATTCTATCGCTGCAATTACATGATTGACACTGAAGAACTGATGGCGTCCGGCCTACTTACTGCAAGAAAACTCTTAGCGATTGACAAGATAGAGCCAGTGTCCTTTTGCATCATAGCAACGTTTGACAGAAGAGACGTTGAGACACAACCAGTAACCAAAAGGCCTTACTTAGTACTGGGAATTTTGAATAACGAGCTCGGAATATTTTACAGTATTCCTTTTACTCTATATAATGTGGTATATAGTATAACGGCCGCCACTAACGTTCAGTTATGCCTGCGCAGTTATAACTGCACAGTTGGACTGTGCAGGCATAACTGAACTTTAGTGGCGGGCTTAACACGAATGTCGTCGTGATTCAAAAACTGAAATCGCCACTGTATTAACGTGCCACGGTAACAATATGCTCAGAAGCAGGACATATCAACAGAGGAAGCCAACAAGACACTTTCCACCCTGGCACAGAATTATGGCTGTCACCTTCACCAAAATCGGAGAGAATCATAGACAATAATGATAATCCGAATATTAACCGACTCGTTTCATTTACACGCAAAAAATTATGACAAATTGCATTTGCTCTTATTTATTTATTGTTTGCCAGAACTCTTTTAATTTATCTGCAATGCGATAAAACAGTTGTAGAGAGCCTATCGTTTGTTTTGTTTGGTCTTCGTAGGTTATTTGATACAAGCTCGCCTTTCGTGCGCTTGTATCTTTATAGTATTGAGATCATTCGGCGTAGTTATGATCTGTATATATCAGAAGTTGTGATCAAGAAACAGTGGTGCTACTTTGGCTTCTTATCTAGACGTCACTTATTCCCAGGTGCTACGTTGTACTTAACATGGCGGAAGCTCATGGGAGGCCATGTTTAGTACTATAGTAGCCCCTCGGGAATCAACGATCTTGTTTATTAATATAATTTTTCGACCACACAATATGGAAATGGGTAGATATAATGCTATGATCCCCGGGAGGGGGAGGAGGAGTGTTCCTTCATCAAATTGCTTCTTCATCTTCCTCCACCCACTACAACACCTCCATCATAGAGACGATTTAAGTGAGATCCGTTGTTACACCAACGCCAACGTGTTGCCAACCCCCCCCCCCCCCCCCCCCCCGCTCCCCCCCCCATCTCTCTCTCTCTCTCTCTCTCTCTGACACTTAAGTTTCCAAGTCATCCCCTTTTTCAAGTCCAATGGCCCGTTATGGTTGACACCTTTCTTCCCCGATCGTGTGTGTGTGTGTGTGTGTGTGTGAGAGAGAGAGAGAGAGAGAGAGAGAGAGAGAGAGAGAGAGAGAGAAAGGGTTCGTCAACAAACATTTACGGAGAGAGAGAGAGAGAGGGGGGGGGGGGTTCATGTACAGAGAAAAACATTTGGCTATAACAAGAGAGAAGGAGAGAGAGAAAGCGGTTCGTATAAACAAACATTTAGGTATAACTGAAGAGAGAGAGAGAGAGAGAGAGGTGGCAAGACACTGATGTTTGTGTAACAACAGATTGCATATAAATCTTCTCTATGATGGAGGAGGTGTTGAAATAGGTGGAGGATGAGGAAGAAGCACTTCTGGTGTAGGAAACATCCTCCTCTTCCTTCCCTCTTCCTTCTTTCTGCTGTCCTTTCTCCTCCACTTGATCTCTGCCTAATGTGCAATGAAAATCCAGGTACAACTAGTTTAATATATGTAATTAGTATGAACGTAAGCTAATGTTTTTGCGTATATATACGAAGGATATCAACTTCAAAGACTCCCTTTTCCAAATGAATAAAATAAAACTAACAAAACATCACATAAGGATTCAGATCTCTTCAACAACCGACGTCGAAGACACAATTTGCCAGGAAATGGAAATCAAGAGACGTATTACAACTTCTATTGTTTCCCACAGACAAAAAATACTTTACCTTTTTTCTCCAGTACAGCAATCAAAAATCAAAGGACCGGGTTCTGTCTTGTCCTCCTCTCTCAACTATTACTCGGTAAATGGAATATATGCTTTAACTACTATGAAATATACACACGCACACACACACAATATATATATATATATATATATATATATATATATATATATATATGTATATATATATATATATATATATATATATATATATATATATATATATATATATATATATATATATATATATATATATATATATATATATATATATATATATATATATATATATATATATATAAATATATATATATATATATATATATATATATATATATATATATATATATATATATATATATATATATATATATATATTATATATATATATATATAATATATATATATATATATATATATATATATATATATATATATATATATATATTATATATATATATATATATATATATATATATATATATATATATATATATATATATATATATATATATATATAATATATATATATATATATATATATATATATATATATATATATATATATATATATATATATATATATATATATATATATATATATATATATATAAATATATATATATATATATATATATATACTATATATATATATATATATATATATATATATATATATATATATATATATATATATATATATATATATATATATATATATATATATATATATATATATATATATATATATATTATAAAATGCAATGTATGTACACTCGGAAACCACAATCTCCGACCTAGTTTGTGAGTGGGGCCTTTCTGGACGGCGGGCAACGCCAACTATCACGGAGTGAAACACTCGAACACCTTTTGAACTCCTCCGGATTTTGCTTTGTCTTTTTTTTAGGATTTTTCTGCATATAATGCAAAGCAGTCATGGTATGATTATAAAGGCAACGCTGTTGAATTCTACAACCTGTATAATAATGAAACGAAGAAAAAATGCCTAAACAGCCGGGTTGTAGTTAGGAGAGTGGGGAGGGGGAGGGAGGGAGGGGTAGAATCTGTGTGCGTGTGGAAATGACAATCTGAAGCAACGTCACACAAGTGGACGAATCACATCGCCGACCAAGCTACCGTAATGAGTAGGAGCAGGATTTGCCTTATCTTGGTTTAAACGTCTGCTGAAGAAAATACGGTTTAAAAGTCTGCTGAAAAGGTAGAGTGCTTTGTCAACGTGCCATTGTGCCTGTCTCTGTCTCTCTTATTCTCTGTCTGTGTCGCTCCCTCTTTTTTGTACTATCCCCTTACGAGGTCTACTGCTGCCGCACGTATATGCAGGAAAAAATCGCATAGTGTGAAGACACGTATTGAAGGCAATGGCCAACTGCAATAGCGTCAGGGTGCAGCACCGGACATGGCCTGTCGGCTGTAATGCGATGCCGTGCCGGCAAATTTGCCGGACCGACATAGTGTGAAAAGGTACATTAGAGATAATAGTCGACTGCTAGTTGCACGTAGGTGCGACATCATGTCGCATTTACGTGCGATATAGTGTGAGTGAAAGGGCCCGAACAACCCCTCATGATATCAATGTAGCACTATCTATATAGTTGAACGGATTCCCTGTATTTATTTGTGAACTGTTTCATGAATCTCATTATCGTGTTATTATTACAGATATGGAGGTTCAGCCACAACGTCGTGTAAGGCCACCGAGGACTAGAGCCAATCAATCGACCTGATGTGATCACAGAGTGAGGCAGGATTTTTGGCTATCGCGAGGCAGGGAAGAGGATACGGGAGATAAGATGCCTTTTCGGTATCTCCAGAGATAAGGTTAGGTCACGTGCTCACCAGGCCCAGACCAGGAGGGCCAAAAGTCACCACACCTCAGGAAGATGGCCGCATGGAAAAGGAATCAGAGAGAGAACCACGCAAAACTGCAGTAAGCATAACCAGGGACGCACTATACTCTGTTTTTTTCCATCTGTCCATCCGCCTGTGGTGCTTGCGTATGGTAACACTGCGTTCCGGGCTTTAGATAGTTACATTCAGCTTACATTCAACAATAATAATATCCTATTTCGAATATTAACGGTGTAATTAGCATACAGTAATATATTAAAACAGTTTTCAGTTGCAAATGTACACCCAGATATCCTTTTATTTACCTAAAACTAACACATAAGTAACTATTTAAAGCCCGGGACGCAGTGTTACCATGCGAAAACACCACAGGCGGATGGACAGATGGAAAAAAACAGAGAGTATAGTTCAGTGTCACCCAATAACAAGGAGGCGCACACACACACTGCACCATTACATTATGGAATGTAATTCTTTGCCAGAATTTAAAAATCTTAATAATAATTGTTTTGAGCAAATGGTGTTTTTTTTATTAATAATAATATGTAAAAGAATATTGCACAAAAATTTGAAAGCATTGACATAAGGTATCAGAATTGATAATTTACTTTATTACTGTTTTTATTTGTAGAATGTTTAGTGTTTGCCGTAATACTGTATACAAGCGTGTTCCCCAGAATTTTTTTTATTTGGAATACGATGTGAAATGGAAGGGGTTGTTTTCTGTACATTAAAATAATAATTCTCCTCTTAAGTAAAAAGCGGGTATAAAATGTATTTTATGTAAATAAAATTTTAGTTATTTCCAACATTTAAGTCAATTTGAAGTGCTATTGTAGCATTCAATTTAATTATAACAGAGATGTATTTGGTTTATTTATTTTTATTTATTTATTTCTACTGAAATTGTGGACTTTACTAGAATGTCTGTTGTATGAAAATTATAGATATGATTAAGTATTATGTAATTCTGATCTTATGAAATAGTCTTATAAAGTTTGTGTAAATTCACTTTTTGTAATTTAGAAATTATTTATGTAGAAAGCCTTTTCATTTGTTAAAAGTGGTTGTAATGTGTTTGATTTTTTGAGTGGGCTGTCTAGTAAGTCTAACAACTCCTTTTGACGCCTTTTTTTATGTCAATGAATTTTTTGAATTTGAATTTGAATTTGAGGCGATTGCGGGAGACTGGCCGACATTGTTTTATCCCTGCACGGAAGGAAACCTTAACTGATGCCCACACCACAGAGAAGCCCGCCAAAGATTTTCCGAGTCGTGTGCAGATGTGGGACTCGATTTTTGGAGGCGTCACTTTGACCGGCGAGAAAAGTTTCCCGTCTGTCGCAGCATCGGTCGGCAGTGATGGTGAATCCGCAACACTTATTCCCAAGCAAGATGGAATACGTTCAAGGACACATCCAAGAAATATCGATAAGCGGTCGTGTGACAACCTGTTTGCATGGATGGATGTGGTTGGTGAACCAACTAACATTGGATATATGACAGCAACACAGTAATTCAATATTCTTGAGATGTCCTAGTTACCATCGGTACGAGCATATGATACCATCCCGGAACCAGCACCTATACATCTGGTGCAAGCAGCAGTCCAATCCACACTAGTCAGGCAGTCATGCTTTGGTTTGAGTTGCATCCAGAAATTAGACTATTGAACTGGCCCCCAAAAGGAGCCGATTGTAATCCCATAGAAAATCTATGGGCTCATATGGTTCAGGAATGGAATGTAGAGGAGAAAACGAGGGAAGAAGTGAGGAGACACATATCTACTATATTATGTGGCAGGCTATCAGGAACTGGCCAAACATTTGCAGCAATCTCGTAGATTCCTTGCTTGACAGACTGCAAAGTATCAACCTATGGCTGAGTGGAGGTGGTTGTAGTGAGAATTCAACGAGAATTGCGGATTGGGAGAGAAGGATGGGAGGGGAGGGGGGAGGCGAGCGATTGGCAGGTTGTTGCAAAGCTCAGCATTTGCTAATGTTTGACTTTTTCAGTAATTACAAATTTATTTGTGCTTAAGCACAAAATGTTTTCTTTGAAATTGTCATTAATAATTTGTTTTACACTAAATCAAAGTGCGTTGATTTGAAAATATCCAAATAAAACATTTATTTTATTACTATGATCTTTGCTCAGGTTACCTTACTCAAAACAGGATTCGAAGTAAGCAGGCTTATATACCATTGGATTCGCAAAATAATGTCCGCAGGGCATAGAAAACTGTTGCTGCTGATTCCGCACTCATGAATCGGTTACAGTGTATGAGAGTAAAGGCTTTACTGTTAACACTTTTCTATTACAGGTACTACAAAATTCCGATATTATCTTACTACAATATTTCGCTATTATCTTGTTTTATAAGTAAAAAGTTATACATGAAAATTGTTTGTCCTCAAGGTTGACTTCTATGTTAGTTGTATGGATGATATTTTCACATAGACTGACTGAGATTCAGAATCTTCTTGTAGCTCCTCACAATAAGTTTCATCAGAATCATTTTCCTCCTGATATAATGATGCATTCATCTGAAGAATTATCAATAGTTTCAACACTGTCATCATCTGACAAATCATTATTTTCATCTCGTGTTTCCGGAACCACACAGACATCATCATTTTCTTCAGACGTTTCATTTTCATGTTTCATTATCTGAATCTGACGAATCTTGGGGTGGCTGACCTTCGCCCAATGAAAGTTTGAGTAAAATGGGGTTATAGTCCTCATTCAGTTTTTGTCTTTTTGGTTTCCTCCCTCTCATCTCTTTCAATAATAGTATTATATTATCAATATCACAAATTAATGTTCTACAACACAGTTTGCAAGTTAAGAATGCAACTGAAGGTTAATTGTGAGAGCATTTGTGATGCCGTGGAGTCATTGCTAAGACTGCCTATACCACTGTGCTGTTTCCTGGGAAAGTAGAATTGAATGCTGACCAAACACAATCTCTCTCTCTCTCTCTCTCTCTCTCTCTCTCTCTCTCTCTTTTCCCTTATACTTTATGAGTGTTATGTATTTTTGTGGTCATTTGAGAGAGATGATGATGATGATGATAATGCTGATGTGAAAGAGAGAGAGAGAGAGAGAGTTTAGGCAGTTTAGGCATTTTTTCTTCGTTTCGATGTTATACAGGTAGTAGAATTCAAGTGTTGTCTGTATTATCATACCATGACTGCTTTGCATTATATGCAGAAAAATCATTAAAAAACGCAAAAAATTAAAAACATTGCAAAATCCGTGACAGTTGGTGGTGCGCGCCGTTCAGAAAGGCCCCCCTCACAAACTCGGAGCACGACCTCAGTGGGTCGGAAATTGTGGTTTCTGAGTGTACGTGTGTATGCGTATGTATGTATAAAACATGTACGAGTTATCTTTCAGCAGGCATATTTTCAAAGGTTACTGTCACAAGGAAAAAAATTTTAAAATTCGCCGATGAATAAAGTTTAATTTCCCCAAGTATGTAAGTACAACTTCTTACGCTGCTACAACTGTACCATAGACAGACACCAATAAGCACGGCCCGTTGATTACGCCAGCGACACAAGACGAGAATGAAAGGCGGAAAAGAAAAAAAACATTTGCACCCGTCAACGAAAAAAAAATATCTCATTTTGATAGGTTTGTTTGCTTGTGGTTGGCCGCCTCACATGTTGAAGCTCTGAAGCCACCCGCGTTGTTTACAAAGTGAACTCCAACACCCACTGATAAAATAAAAATAAAAGATAAATGAACAAAACAGGGGTCACAGGCAAAACGCCTGCTAAGAAGAGGAAGTGGGTGTAAATACGAAAAAAGACAGGGTTCGCCCACGACACAACTTCTTACCTTCACAGAATGTCTCCCGTCAAAGGCTTTGATGCCTCAGTTTTAAAAAAAAAACCGCTTGATGGGAATCAAGGTCCTATTGATAAAGGCTTTAATGTATTGTGGCAGAGGGAAAGAAGTATGAAAAAGAATATCTGTTACATGTGTGCCTCAATGTTTGTTACCGAGAGCTAGGTCAATCGGTCACGAGGTAAATAGTGAGCAGCTTGTGACTCCACCACCAGAGTACTGTACTGATGTCTGCTCTGCAGATGATCTAACTCAAATAGTTATACACCCAGAAAAACGTACACGAAGGGACCCAACTTGAAAAGTCAAGTAGCACCAAAAACAATGGACCCAACTGAACGAATAAATAAATTTGAAAAGAGGTGGAAGATAAAGACAAATAAATCTAAATTCCAACTAGTATCAGTATTTGCATACAAACCTGCACAAATAATGTTAGATCAACAACCAGCGAATTTTACTAAAAGCACAAGAATACTAAGAATGGATGCGGGCAGAGGAATATCATTACATGTAAGAGAAGGCTAAGAATAGCAAGAACACAAAATACAAAGCTAAAAAGGTTTAGGAATATGAATACAAATATTAAAATCCATTTCTACAGAAGCCTAATAAGACCAGTAATGGAATATCCATCCACCAATTCCCACGTGTTTAGCATCGACTTTCAATAAAAGTGCATTACAAAAATTACAAAATAAGATACTAAGGTCTGCAGTGAGAAACAGTCAAGATGATGATGATCTGAATAGAGAACAAATACACACAAAAAACAAAGAACCAATCAATCATAGATTATACAGACTGGCAACCAATATGTGTAGTAAACTAGTTCAGTACAACTGTGAATCAACAGAGGAATCGGAAGCAGAAGAGAGAAACTACCCAAACAACACAGACCACAGATGGTGGAGAAGAGGATCTTATATATTCATCGCGATGAACCTCAACCATTATACTATTAAGAAATGTCGTGTGAAAAGTAATATGTAGAATTTACTATCTAGATATAATGCAAAATCATGACTTTAAGTTAATATTAAGGTTAAAATGAGAGAATTGGAACTTTTGTTAATTAGAATTATATAATTAAGAAATAAAATTTAAAATATGTAATCCGTTCAATTCACCATGTTAATATAATGTCAAATCATTATTGTAATATGTTAATATCAAGGCCATGAAACTGTGCCCTTACGCACATAAAATTGTGGATAAACCACACTTTACATTACTCTTACTGATGCTTGACTTTTAAAACTATTCCCTACCATGGTTAGCTATATAGCTGACTGCCCTCACTCTTCTTTCACCCATCTTACCTATCATCTAAAAAATAAAAATAAAAATAAATAAATAAGTGAATGTGCTCGAATGTTTCTTTTAAGCTACATTGATTAAGCACAAGAAATTAAAAGGAAGTGACAGAACGAACGATTTGAAACTATACGGCAACAAACAACACAGAAATTTGTCAACAACCACTGAATTATAGACCACGGTAGTTGCAAAGTCTACCGACATCACCTGCCCTGTTTACAGGGAGGGAGGGAATGGGGATGGGTAGGGGGAGTGGGAAGGGAGAGGTGAGGGGAGAGGGAGTGGGAGAGGGTGAGGGGAAGGGGAGGGTAGGGGAAAGGGAAGGAGAAAGGGTAAGGGGGAGGAAAGTGAGTAGGAGGGTAAGGGAAGAGATAAGGGGAAGGAAGTAAAGATTAAGGGGGGAATGGGAATAGGGAAGGGGAGAAAATAGGGAAAGAAGGGAGGGTGATGGAGAGGGGAAAGGGAGCGAGGGAAGAGTGTGCGGAAGTGGAAGGAGAGAGGGGAGGAGAAGGAATGGGGAAGGGAAGGGAGAAGGTAGAGTAGGAAAGTGATGGGAGAGGATAGTAGGGGAAGGGGAGGGGAACGGGGGAAGGGCAGAAGGGAGGGGGATGGAAGAGTGAAGAGGAGGAAGATAGGAGGGGAGGGAGAGGGAGAGGAAGGAGGTTGATAGATAGATGGACATAATAAAGTATATAACTCATACATTATAAGTGTATACTCATTAATAAAATAATTAATAAAAACATCAGCAGGAGGAGCATTAGCAATGATATGAACAAACGTGCTCATTCTTTCTTCTAAGCTCTATTGATTCAGCTGGAGAAACTATAAGGAAGTGATTCATTTATTAACCACATTAGTTTACGGGGAGGGGTAGGGACGGGAGATGGGGAAGGGGGAGAGGAGGGAAGGGGACGGAAGAAATGGAAGGGGAGGGAGAGAGGAGGGCAGGGGATGGAAGAAGGAGGGGCGGGAAGGAGGATGGGAAGGATAATGGGAGAGATGGGAGGGGAGAGGGAAGGAGGATGGAAGTGAAGGGGGCGAAGGGGAGGTTAGAGGGGGGAATGGAATGGGAGTAGAAATAAGATGCAAGACTCTGGGAATCTTCAGTGTCCTCAAATCCACTCTAGTCGTCATCCTTTCATCAGAAAGTTCAGTGAGGGAAATTCCTTTAAGAAGATTTGCATATCTGAGCGGAAGGAGAATTTCTTGTGGTGTCCTTTAGAGGAGGTTACAAAGCAGAGATTGTGCTAGTCAGGGGCCAATTTGATCCGGATATCTGGCTGCCAACTTCTTTAGTATTATTCATAGAGAAAAAAAGAAAGCCTTATTCTGATATCTCTTTGCGAGGATAAAAAATATGCTCTTACTTTTCTTATACAATGAAAAGTAACGATGATATCAGGGGATGGATTTTAGCCGGGTAACGTTTTGATCTGAATATCCGGCCATGCTAACTTCCTTAACAATAGTTGTAGAAAGAAAGAAAAAATTACCCTGACAGAACTTTTCACAAGGAGTCCAAATATGATCTTACTTTTCTTTCGCGATGAAACATAAAAATTATATTATTGTTCAAACAAAGCCAGCCTATGGTTGCCAGCCAACGGGTGCTAGACACACCCACATATTTATTTATCCCAACCTTCTATTGGACAGGAAAAGGAATCAAATCTATTAACACTAAATTATCAAACAATTCTTACTTATAAGTTTTTAAAAATATAAATACAAATTTGCTAGAATACTTCTTTAACACAAAACTTGTTTGTAAACAACATTTTTAGGAGCAAGAATAAATAAATTCTCGGGTGAATCCACCCTTGAGCAAACAACATAAAGTTGTCCATGAGGAAAACATGAGTCTCAAATCCACTCCACAGTACTTAATAGACTGTCCCTGTCCCTTGCTGATCATTATAGAGAATGCAAGTCTCACTGAAAACTGCAATCTCTTAAAGTTAAAAGGGAGATCCGTCGGAATGAGTGGTATCCGTGGGATAAAAACTGTTGCACTCTCTCCCTTTCCCGTTAAGTTAGTTGCTTCAATTATGTAATGATGAAAATCATTCATTTAGCATTTATGATAGTACTAATGGAAATTGGTGGACTGGAAAACCGAATTGGTTTTCATCTTATCAAGATGTTAAGTTAGCCACTCGAAGTTGAGATTGTCTATGATTGAGTGTATGTACGTAAGTACGTAACTGTAACCAAGTGCGCAGTTGCATAAGCTCAAATTGCTCTGTTCGAGACGAGTACGGCAACGCTGAGGGGAAACGAATGGATCTCCCCTTATATTCATTTGAAATGATCTAGTTTTCCCTTGTAAAAGTTATGCACTTGTCGTAGTTTATAATGTATATGTTGCCATAACATTTGGTAGTGTTTCTTTATACTTTTACATTGATATAACTGCCAATTGCCAAGAATTGTAATGGTACTGTTACATAAGTTGCACAAGTTGCACCATGTTGAGTTTGCATGTTGTGGCAATTGTACCATCAACTGTAGGCTAAGATGTGAATTAGTCTTCCATATGTTTATAAAAATGTCAGTTCTAGAGTAAATTCCACCAATGTTATGCATATAAAGTCAGGCTAACTGCGATGTGTAACAGTAAAGTTAGGCATGAGTAGCATAGCCTAAAGGCCTAACGACTGCATGCTCTTTGGCCCAAGATTGCCATCCTAAATGAACTGTTTGTATTACAGGGAACCAGTATAGGGGTCCAGTGTAAGAACCTTTAATAGGGGTTTTTTTTTTTTTCCCCCCCCCAATGTTAAGAAAAAAAAAACCAGTATAAGAATCGGTGTTGGTTCTAACTGGTGTTGAAGGAGTACAGCTAGGAATAAGCTGCTTTTACAATGTACCCACCTACAGTTAAGAAGAAATATTAAAAAAAAACCCGGGAGCCAGCCTTTCCCTCATCCCTTATTACAACAATGAAGATTCGACCGTCTCCGACGTCAAGTACCTGTTCCAGCTAAGAATAGGCCATGAAGTATAGTAGCCTAGGCCTGTGAGGTACCTTTATATTAGCCTATGGTTTGAATTGTTATGTATAGGCTAGTCTGAGTTAATGGTCCTAAAATGCATGGTAGCCTCCGAATGTTAGTCAGGACAATTAACAAATCAATACTGTTTACATATGCAGTATCGGTTTATTTCAGCTTGTATTTCGTGTTTCAAAAGTCATAAATAAGAGGAAATAACACAATAACAAGGCAAAACCTTCCCCCAAGTGTTTTACCCCACCCAAAACCCCACATTCCTATCGGTCCCCCTTACCATAGGATAGAGTTGTAAGGCATAATTGTCCCAAGTGTTTTACACCACCCAAAACCCCACATTCCTATCGGTCCCCCTTACCATAGGATAGAGTTGTAAGGCATAATTGTCCCAAGTGTTTTACACCACCCAAAACCCCACATTCCTATCGGTCCCCCTTACCATAGGATAGAGTTGTAAGGCATAATTGTCCCAAGTGCTTTACACCACCCAAAACCCCACATTCCCATGGTCCCTATTACCGTAGGATAGAGTTTAAAAGTAAATTACAGGTTAATTACACCCAGTTAAAAAAATATAACTTTAAATTCTTGTTCAGGAGGTAAACCTGTATAGAAAAACGTCAACTAGCATAGTCTAGTTCACCACGGTATACGGGCTTAGATCTGCCCTGTAAAGGAAGGTAGCAGAATAAAATGTGATTTTCGTAAATACAATATTGTTCATATTGTGATATAAGCATAGAGAATCCTGGCTAAGCCAAAATATTCAACAGACCTTGATAAAACAAAAATATAGGCATATCACCATAAAAAACATAGAGAGTATCAGCAACAATGAGAAACCATCTCCCTGCCAAGCGTTTAAAATCAGGCAGCTGTTTAAAACAAGACAGATTGCAATGACAACATCTCCTCCTAGGTCTGCATATTCCACTAAGTATTTACAACAAGCAAGAAATGGCATCACTATGAGGGCGATATCACATTTGTTAAAACAAACTGCATTTTCATATTTCCAGAAGCTTCAAAAACAAGCATAGCAAAATATGACATTTTTCCTGTAATTCTCGGCATCTGGTCACAAACTGACGATAAACCAGGCTACCAAAGTCATTTCTTTTTGTTCTTTGGCTTTGGAACGACACATAAGATAGAATTTAAATCTATGGACTACCATAAGAAAGCAATAATTACTTATCTGGAATATAATTGTTCTGAATCAATAAGCATAGGTCTATTGTTTGCTTGGCCAAGTCCATGTCCTTGCTAATACCATTCTTAAAGGCTTGATGATTTGCAATGCATCGATTTTTTAAGGCAACATGAAGTGTTACCCGGTTATATTTCTGATAAAATACAGAAAAAGAAAATATTGTAATTTGACTGATGACTATGATGATGGAAATGTTTATGTCCATCAAATTAAGGTAAATTTATCATTTTCTTTTAAAGTGACAGTAGGAAGCATAGCAAATAAATGGTGGGGTCTGGGGTGGGGGGCTGAGCCCCAGCTAAGCAACACTAAATACATTGTTATGTTTGGATGGTGTCATTTGTAATCAGTTGGCCGTTCTGGGGGTTGGAGCCCGCAGGCCAAGTAACACGGCCTACTAGATTAGATTAGATTAGATTAGATTAGATTAGATTAGGTTAGGTTGGGTTGGGTTAGGTTCGGTTTGAACAGTTCCAACGCAGTTTTTCTCAAGTAATTACGTATGTTTTTGTGTTTTAATGTGTTCTGAATGATTATAATAATAATACATGTAGTAAATTAGTTTTTTTGGTTGGATATAGTAGGGGTGTATAATAATAACTCAAAAACAACTCATTTCCCACATGTATTACTATCAGAATCATTCAAAACACATTAAAGCACACAAGAAAATGCATAATTACTTCTGAAAAACTGATGTAAAAATTTACCTATATTTTTAATGGTACTACAGCATTTTAACAAGTAAGCAGATTGAGGGCCCAGAACAGACCTAGCCTAGCCTACCAAACATCATTCCCTCGCTACCACCAGTCTGTGAGACAGCCTCTCGTTCAACAAAAACATAAATTATCATAGCATGAACAAAGATGAATTTTATATAAGAAAAAACACGACTTTTCCTCTGAATCTGATAAGAGAAAAGATTTCTCAGGTCTGTGGACGTCGTTTTGAAGGACTCCCACCGAGTGAGAGAAACCACTTTTTGATTGAAGCCCTTTCCTACACAATCCCATCGCAGCCTTTACATCTCTGAAACTGAAAGAACCGACAGCAGATACTGTACCCTGCAAGCCTACCTATGCAGAGAATTCCCGACGACTGACAATACAGCAAGTTTCCTTTAGTATCAGAACAACTGTTTGAAGTGACGAGAAGACGCAACCAGTAATATTTTACTTTATGTAATGAAGCATATATAACACGAAAGCTGCTGTGGTTTAAAAAATTTAAATCGCCACTGTATTTATTAGCCACGATCATAAAATGCTGAAAAGCAGGACATGTCAACAGGGAAACCCAACGAGACACTTTTCACCTGAGCACAAAATCACTGGCAAATAACTAGCCTATCCTTCCTTACCTGTGTGATGTTGGTCCCGCTTGCTGCCTAAGGCTTCCTGCGCCATTTTCTGCAATTAGAAGCTGCAAAACACACCACTAAGCGAATAATGAACGGAAAATAATTGGTAAATATAATCACTGGCGCCGCCCTGGTGGTGGGAGACGGAAGTAGGCCTACTACTGATACTAGAAAGATAACTCCATAACAAATGATGATAACATCAAAACTACAACATGTAACAAACCACCTGAGATTATTATCCAAGTTAAAATTAGACGCATACAATTCTATACCTTAACATTATTACTATTGCTAATTTAAAGAAGACGAACGGTTTTGAATCGGCAGAATAAAGGAAAACCTTGGCATCAACTGGCTTTCTGTTGTGGGTTTAGCATCGATCCACATAATTTACGAACGATCTCTTTTCAAAGTTAGATTCTCTCATTTGCAGTGCATATTTTAACTTTATAACTGGCGGGTCAGTGAATAAAAACAATTGTGAAAAAAATTTTCGACTACGTACTGGGCGACCAGACAAATCCCCAAATTGGCAGGAATGATCAAGAAATGGAAAAGTTAACCTTACAGTTGAGTTTGATGTCCGTTTTCATTCAAAGGAGAATTAGTTAATGCTGATATTTTTTTCTCTTACCAACTGAAATACTAATGAGTAGCTATATCTTTATAACTTTATTATAATATAACGTTCCATCAAATTAGATAATAAATCAAGTATCAACACAGTGCCCAACACACTTTGAAAGTTTGAAATAAAAGGCTCGTTAACTTGGTCATTTCCATATATAAATGTCATGTTACACATGAGTCTGTTCTGGGCTCTAATTGGCCGAATTGGGGCATGCAGGAAAATCTCCCAGCCTTCAGCAATTCCTTTCCAAATTGGTTCAAACCTATTTGTCTTTAACTCCTCACAGTATTGTTTCATGTCATACCTGTAAGGACCCAAGCAATCAAGTCACTCTAGAGAGGCCAGTAACTGTCGATGTAATATATATAGCTTTGTCAGTTTCTAAAGTAAAAGGGCTTAGATATAAAGGCCCAGACAAAGAATTATAAGGCTTTTTATAAAGAAGTTTTTGCTTAGGAGAGTCCAGTGTAATAGATAATTGTATTTGTTTCGTTATCATTTTCATTTTATCTACGTCATGATAATCTAAAGTCATCTGTATACTGTATTTATTTTCATTCTTTTGTTGCACAATATAGTTTCTATATTGTAGTTTTTCATTTTTAGTGAAGTTAAGGAAAATCCCATTAAAGAAAGTAAATGATAATTTAAAATCAACTTGTCATGTTCTGTATATATTTTATTCTTTTGATGTACAAATCAATATTTTATATATTGTATAGTTTTACAATTTAAGAGAGGAAAATAACTCATATAATGAGTTATTTTTTATCAATTTGATACTGGTTTGGCCCTAATTTAAAGTTACATTATTTATGGATTTAGTTAATTGATTTTTCTTTTTTTCATTTACTTTTTAAAGATTAAACAACAAAGTTAAAACTATAAATATTTTTTTTATTATTGAAACTTTACAATTGATAAAACCTACTATCATTCAGCCTTTATACAACAGTTCTAATAAATCCATTTTTGTGAGGGAGGGAAAGGGAAGGGCTAAGGTTGGCTATCACTTTTTTTTTGGGGGGGGGAGGGGAGCGGGGCACGGTTTGGACATGAAATTATCCTTGTTAATCATAAGATTTTGGCATCTATATATATATATTATATATATATATATATATATATATATGTATATATATATATACGTACAGGGTGTAACACGAATTTATGCAAATTTACTTCAACCTCACACACCCCCTTCCCCAAGCCCTAATGATAATGGCTATTTTAAATTTTCCTTCACTGGCAAAACACGCTTGTGTTTATAGAACATTTTCTGCTCAAAATTACTTTTTCTTTCAATCCTCTAAATATTTACATGAACTCGTGTTACACCCTGTATGTGTGTGTGTGTGTGTGTGTGTGTGTGTGTGTGTGTGTGTGTGTGTGTAGCCAGAAAGGAAACAAAAGTGCAGAACCTAATCTCTCTCTCTCTCCCTAGCTATGCCTAAATGTTTTTATTCATATGCAGTACCAACATCCCCCCCACCCCGCCTCTCTCTCTTTCTTGATATGAACCACCTCTCTCTCTCTCTCTCTCTCTCTCTCTCTCTCTCTCTCTCTCTCTCTCTCCCTGAGTCGCAGGTCCATGGAAATATCCAAGAAACATTATAACAGCTAAGTTTTCCTTTTCCGGGTTAAGTGGCCATTATAGCCTACCCCTTCCTTCCCTGATCGAGAGAGAAGAGAGAGAGAGAGAGAGAGAGAGAGAGGTGGCGGGAGTAGCAAGATGCTGAATAGATTTGGATGAAGGCGTGTCCCTAAGGGAAGGGGTCTTGAAGTTAACAGTAGTAGGAGCATGAAGAGGAAGGATTTGATATGGGGGAGGAATCCTCCGCCTCCTCCTCCTCTTCTTCCTCATCATCATTCTCCCTGTCCTCCTTCTCCTCTTCATCCTCCTTATCTTTATCCTCATCATTCTCCTGTTCCTTCTGATCCTCCTCTTCACCCAACTCCGCCTCCTCCTCAACCTTCTCCTTCCCCTCATCCTTATCCTCATCCTACTCCTCCTCTTCCTCATCTTCCTTCCTCTTCTTCTTCCACCTCCTCATCCTCTTCCTCTCATTCTCCACCTCCTCCTGCTCTGCCTTCGCCTCCTCCTCATTCACCACTTCCTCCTACTCATTCCCCTCCTCTTTCACCACCTCCTCCTCCTCGCCCTTCTCCTTTCCCTCGTCCTCCGCCTCCTCCCCCTCATCCTCCACATTCACCACCTCTTCCTCCTCTTCCTTATTCTCCAACTCCTCATCCTCCTCTTCTTCCGCCCCCTACTCCTCTTCTGCCTCTTCCTCCTCCTTTTTATTCTCCAACTCCTCATATCCTCTCCTTCCGTTCTTAGCTACCTCCTCTTCTGCCTCTTCCTCCTCCTTTTTATTCTCCACCTCCTCGTCCTCGTCCTCGTCGTCCTTCTCTGCCTCCTCCTTCTCATTTTCCACCTCTTCCTCCTCATCTTCCTCATTCACCACATCCTCCTCCTTATTCTCCATCTCCTCATCCTCCTCCTCTTCTTACACCTCCTCCTCCTTCTCAATCTCCTCCTCCTCTCATTCTCCACCACCTCCTCCTCCAGTACTCCGCCTCCTCCTACTCATTCACCACCTCCCCCTTCTCGTTCTCCTCTTCCACCTCCTCCTTTTCTTCCTCTCATTCTTCACCTCCACCTCCTCCTCCTCCTCCTCCTCTCCCTCATTCACCATCTCATCCTCCTCCTCTTCTTCCTCCTCCTCATTCTCCACTTCCTCATCCTCCTCCTCCTCATTCTCCACGTCCTCATCGCCCCTCCTCCTCCTCTTCCCCAACCTCCTCCTCCTTCTCCTTCTCTTACACTTCCTCCACCTCCTCCTCCGCATTCACCAACTCATCGTCCTCCTCCTCCCCTTTTCCTCCTCATTTTTTATCTTCTCTTCGTCTTTCTCCACCTCCTACTCCTCTTCTTCCACCTCCTCTTCCTCATCATCCTCTCATTCTCCTCCTCATCCATCTTCTCCACCTCTCATTCGCCACCTCATCCTCCTCCTCATTTTCCCCCTCCTCCTCCTCCGTCGCATTCTTCACACCCTACTCCTTCTTCTTATTCTCCACGCTCCCCTCTCCATTCCCCATTCTGCAGTCCTCTCTCATGCCCTACCTCTCTTTTCTCCATCAGCTCCTCCTCCCCCTCTCATTCTCAACCTCATCCTCCTCATTTACCATCTCCTCATCCTCTTCCAACTCCTCCGCCTCCAACTCCTCAGCCTCCTTCTCATTTTCCACCTCCTCTTCCTCCTCCTCCTCCTCTTCACGCGTCTTTTGTGTGTGTGTGTTTGTATTTTCATTGTATTGAATGCAGCTAAATGTTTTGTGGTAGAGTATGACATCTCGTTTTCTACTAGTATATATACTACACTAGATTCACATCAACCGTGCATCTAATGTCTAGGCCAGTCCCTTAAGACTTTCCTGATTGGATGTTGATAAGCCAATCACAGGGCTGGAAACTCCCAGTCTCTCTCAAGAGTTCACAGTTCACATAGGCGGCACGATGTGTTCCATCTCTCCTGATTGGGTTATCAACAGCCAAGCAGGAGCGTCGTAAGGGACGGGGCTAGACAGATGCACAGTTGATGTGAATCTACTACAGTAGAAACCAGCTGTCATACTCTACTTAGAGATACGCTAGCCATGACGTGACACAAATCTCGTATCTATAACAAAAATTCGCATATTCCCGAACTGTAACCGAGTACTGCACCTTCCCTGAAAAAGCGGGACTCCAGATCTTAAAAACTAACCATAGAATCTTCTTGAAAATAATCTCATTACGTTTCCCACACCGAAACTTCTAAAGGAGGTTTTCTTAAACTAGCCTATCCCAAGGGCATAGCAGAAAAACTGGGGGTGGGCAATACCAGAGCAGTACATATTGGGAATTTGCGAACGTGACAGAAAATGAATAGGCCTAGCAAAGCAGATATTATAAACAATGTAAGAGATAACAACTGTCAATAAAACCTCAAAGTAACTCAGGACTGTTTTGAATAAAAAAAAAAGGATATTATTGCATAGAATGAATGTTTTTTTTCTTTCTTTTTTTAATATCTTACATGGAAGTTTTGACTGCAGCACAACCTATCATTATCACCACTGTAGCCTTTTATTTTATTTTATATATATAATATATATATATATATATATATATATATATATATATATATATATATATATATATATATATATATATATATATATCATATATATTACGTGCTGACGGCAAACCCTTACTGATGACCTCCCGTCAAGTGATACTACCACTTACCTGCACTGGCCAGTCGGACGCAAGATAGGAGCTTCACTGATGTTGGTTTTTGATGTTTGCCTTTCGGCTCTAAAAATGATAAATAAAATGAATAAAACTAAAAGCTATAGTATTGCAATCACAACTCACAATTAAGATATTGGAAACCTAACATAGTTACAAAAAAGAAAAAAAAATCCAAGCGTTTAAGGTTTTTTTGCCCATATCCAAAACAGGGCAAATGTGTTTTAATGTTTTATTGACAGACATTATCTCTCGCATTTTGAGAATATGTGCATTTTTAGGCCTACTCATTTTCTGCCCGTTCCCAAGTTCGAAAACGTACAAGGGCCGTCAGAGAGGGAATCATCCCTGTGGAGGGCTGGACATAAAACCAACAAGTAAACAAGCATTCAATTCATTTGCATCTTTATTGCATTAAGACTACCATATCGGAAACACTGATTTCAACCAACCACAAACTAACTATGCGTATTGCCGTATCTACCTAAAAACTTTGTTTTGAATTTGTTAATTAAGAGAGTAGACTGAATCATCATGGACCACTACTACTACGTAGCTTCGTATCCCACCCACCAAATGGGCGGCGCTGTGTTGGCAGCCAATTCCACCTACTTGGGAACCGCGGAAAGTGTTCTAGTTCTCTGTGTAACCGGGTTATATATTTCCGTCTCATTATATGCACAGTGGTGTGTTTTGCGGCGTCTAATTGGAGAAAATGGCGCAGGAATCCTTCGGCAGCAAGTAGGGCCAACATCTCAGAGGTAAGCAAAGAATAACGAATGTTATTTGCCGCTGATTTTGTGCTCAGGTGAAAAGTATCTTGTTGGGTTTCCCTGTTGACGTGTTCTGATTTTCAGTTATTGCGATCGTGGCTAATAAATACAGTGGCGATTTCAGGTTTAAATCTCATCATTCTTGTTATATGTACTTCATTATATGCTAAAGTAAGTTATTTCGTGCTCGTTATTCGAAATTCTCTGTAGTAAATAAGGCCTTTAGGTCACTGGTTGCGTCAAAGTCTCGTTCTCTAGAACACGTTGTTGAGATACAAAAGGAAACTTGCTGTATTTTGTCAGTCGGTAGGAATCCTCTGCATAGGTAGGCCTGTAGGATACAGTCTCTGCCGTCGGTTCTTTCAGTTTCAGGGATGTAAAGGCGGTGATGGGATAGTGTAGGAAAGGGCTTCGATCAAAAAGCGATTTCTCACTCTCGGTGGGAGTCCTTCAGGACGACGTCAATAAACCAGAGAAACCTTTTCTGTTTTCGGGTTCAGACTTTTCGGAGCAAAATTCGTTGTGTTTTTTTTTCATATAGAAAATTTCTTTGTTCAAGTTACGTTTAATTTGTTTCCGTTAAACGAGAATTAGAAGCTATGTCACACAAATTGGTAGTAGCTGAAGGAAATGACGTTTGGTAGCCTAGGCTATGCATGAGCCTACAAACTCCTTGCTTGTTAAAATGCTCCACCATTTGAAATTTATTTTAAAGTTCATTCACAAAACCGAAAAATATGTTTTCCAGCAGTAAAATATAGTGAATCATCAAGGCAAAGAAAAAAATAGCCTTTAAGAATGGTAGTAGCAAGGAAATGAACTTGTCCAAGCAAACACTAAACCTATGACTCTTGATTTAGCTGGTATTTTTAGTATCCTCGGCATCGATTGAAAATAATGATTGCTTTCTTATGGTAGTCCATAGATTTAAATTCCTTTCAAGTACCGTTCCAAAGCCTTAGAAGGGAAATAAATGACTTTGGTAGCCTGATTTGTCGTCGGTTTGTTACCTAGACGCTTAGCATTACAGGGAAAAAAAATCATATTTTGTTAAGTGCATTTTTATAATGACCTAGATACCGCCTTCGCAGTCGTGCTATTCATTACTTGCCCTTAAAAATGCTTGGTGGAATGTTGGCTAGGAGGGAGGAGTTCTTGTTAGTGCAGCGTGTCTGGTTTCAAACAGCCGCCCGAGGCCACACCCTTGGCAGGGAGATCGCCTCTTCACGTTACTGGCTATGGTTTTTATCAAAAGTATGACTTTGGTTTTTATGATGCTATCTATACCTGCATTTTCCCTTTACATTAATGGGGTACCTCACTGGAACAACACAAATATCGCGTAATCTAAAGTCGTTCCTCCAGCATCTTTCCTACTGGTTATTATATTAAAAATGTCCCGTTTAACATTTTGGCTTGGACAGGATTCTCTTCGCTCAGATCTCAATACGAAATATGATGTATTTACGAAAATACATTTTATTTAGCTACTTTCCTCTGCTGTTTTAGCATCAGTCATTAGTTTTCTGTTATTAACTGTGGAGTTTATTTTTCTAGCTCACAATAATGTTCCCTTTCATATTTCATTTCACTTTCTTGTGCTCCACCTTTGATTTTTTGTGAATGATCAAGTTTACTTTTATGCAACATATTTTCGTGTTGTAGATTTCCGTGAGGTCTGAATACGGATCTTTTCAAATAAGAAATTGTTAATTCTAAAGTTTTGTCTTCATATTCTATTTTTTTTTTTTTTTTTTTTGTATTGCTCTTCTTCCTTGAGTCTTTATTCATCTCAATTGGTAGATAAAGCATTGAATGAGCTAAACAATTCTATAAATTAAACAAAACCGTAACGAAAAAGAAAAAAAATCTTGGTCACGTGGCATAAGGTTAAATAAATCAACAATTAACAGGAGAATAAAAAATGAAACGATGTAGGATTAACTCGACATATTTTTCCTTGGCACAATTGGTCCCACCTCTTTTCTCTGACGTTATCTCACCAGGGGAGTGTTGGGTACGGGGGGAGGATGTCGGGGGACGAGGCATGCCCTTGAATAAAAGGTTTCCCACGTAAACTGCAACGCCTTCTCCCATTTCCATAGGACCCTGCTGATGTTCGCGCCATATTTCCAATAGAAGTCGTGTCTGCTCTGTCATTTTTGCTGGGGTTTTGGGGGTTGGGTGTAGGTTAAGCCGCTCAATTACCCACTTAAATGCTCTCTTCTTCTTCTCAGCCTTCTTCTTCTCAGCCTTCTTCTTCCTCGTCTTCTTTCGATATGGGAGCTTTACAAGGGGCGTTTTGCTGCCAAAGGAGAGCCTTTTCTTTCTTTGATTAATGGCAGTGATGTGTTACTGAACGTAGCCACTGGTGCTGGTGAGTGACGGGGTTGGGGGGAATGTTTTGTTCTTAGTGAATTTTATAATTAAAATAAAGCGCACTCGTATAAATTAATGTTATTTACATAGTGTATTGTATATTTTGTCAATAGCCTAACTAACTGTCTAGAGGGTGAGGAATGCCAGCTGAGCTCAGTGTTGATCCAAAGGAGGTAGGATAGAAAGGACGGAGTCAGGAAAGGCGACCGTACGAAACGTCTTGGGCGACCTGTTGATAAAGATTTTGCTTACAAAGGAGAACTTTCCAATACCTATGTTAGTCCATTATGTTGTGTTACATTAATATGTGCCAGCCACGGTCTTGTTGGGTCCAAGGGTTGAAATATGAATTGACTAGATCATTGACCTGGCTCAATGTGGGTACCTTAGCAACAGGATAGCTAAATCAGTGACTGCATAGGACCAACAGAAAAGGGAGGCAGCGAATAGAAAGGAATCGTTTAAGTGGCGTGTAAATATATTTGTTGCCCAGAAATATTGGTTTTAAAGAAAACATTGTGTCCACAAAATTAAAAGGCAAGGAATAATATAGGGGTTTCACTTGAACCCTGTGGCACTGTAGACCACAAACTAACTAGTGCCACATCAGTTACAAGGGTGATAACTAAATTAGCTAGACTAGTAATGAGTAAAACAGGATTCTTTTGATGGGTCTGATACAAGGCAGCGAAGAAAACACTCAAAATTAATAGCATCTATGAGCACCGTTTTGGTACTATGCTTGCAACTGTTTCTGGACTGACACATAGTTAGGCACATCACTGGACTGGGAATTTGGGGAAAAATTCAAAAGGGAGGTTTTGAGGATATGTGAACAGGGTTGGAGAATTAGGTTAAGAAATGGGAGCTGGGATTACAGACACTGGGTTCAAATAAAAAATACAGCTCTCTCGGCACATTACCCTATATGTTAGTGGACTTCGATGTTGGTTGTATTGTGAGCCAATGGGGCAATGGCCAGTGAAGCTGGCATCTTCTCACTGCCAATGAAGGGAGCCAGTAGGAGTGCGATTGGATTTCCTGATTGCACCAGATTGCTGGATGGAAGAACGTGGTTGTGGTGAAGAGTGTGGGATTTGCCTAGAGTATGAGTGTGTAAAGAAGGACTCATAGGCTTTAAGTGTAAAGGCCCCCATACACTAGACGATTA
>NC_087216.1:69946998-69954498 GCF_015104395.2 Macrobrachium nipponense | reverse complement strand
CTGTAGCCTAATCACTTCTGCATACAATTTAAGAAAACACAATTTCATTCAACGCAGTCTACCTGTCACTGGCATGTCGGTCGATCACTGTCATAGTCCTCCACCAAAACGGAATAATTATCCTGGGAATGAGTTCTCAAGAAGAGGAGACATTTCTCAGGGAAAAACTGTAGAATCCAAAGCCTGTTTCAACTCCTGTTTCTAGTTTCATTTTGGATTGAATCCAACATCCTGCAGAATTATTATGATTATTATTATTCAAAGAAAACTCATAATCACTCGAGTCAATTAAATGGGAAAGTAAATCCACAGTAGTATGACTGTTTGATTTGATATTAAAAATATATTTTAAATAAAATCAAAGGCATCCTACTGTGGATTTACTTAACAATTATTATTATTTAATTAATTAATTATTGATTGATTGATTGATTGATTGATTGATTGATTCATTCATTCATTCAATATACAGACACATATATGTATGTATAAATACAGGTTTTATAGATTTCGTGATCAAGTTATTCATATGTATGTATGTATGTATATGGATTATACATTTGAAATAGAGAATTTTCTCTAATATAGAGTTGCATCAAAAAGACGCCAAGGAAGACAGAAAAATTGAGGTATTGCAATACACTCCCTGAACACCTGAATTAGCCCTGGTCACTGACCAGCCCGAACTATATCCCCACATATTTACCCACTAAGTGGGTAATTTTAACTGTCAGCGTTACCAACGCTGCAGGAAAAAAATAAAATTCTAGGGTCAAATGAGTTTACCTGTGTTAACCCGTTGGCAACCGCTGTACCCGCAAAAATACCGGCCACCAGAGGCCTGCGGCGCCTTCTCAATTGTTTGTTGTTCGCCATGCTGTGTGGACCAGTCCCACATCAGGCGAACTTTTGGTCATTTAGCCCGACCCCACTCAAAGAGTTTTCGTATTTTGGATACAGATTACGACCTTGGACTGTGATTAACGTTTTCTCCCGTTTTACTTTGGATAGCTACGTTGTACTCGCTATGGATAAGTTTGAAAATAAACGTCGTCGCCGTCTGCAACCGCCTCTGCTTCTGCTTCTGCTTCATCTACAGTTCGACGGTCAAGCCTTTTACAACGATCGTGCGCTCTACTGCTGGATATGTTGGTGCTCATCGGCTCTGCACGCCCTTCAAGCGTCGGATGAGTACCCTCACACATGATCGACGTTCTTTTCATTATTTCATGTAGGAAGGTTCAGTGTATTAGTTAGTTATTCAAATAATTAGTGGACAGGTTATCAACTAGTATGTTCAGCATATTTTTAGCCTGACGAATAATTTAACCAAAATAGAGATAGTCGCGCTAGTAGTATAGTTGATTCTAATCGTTCTTTTTCAGTCCCCCTGCCTGTTCCAGAACCAGCCCTAATGGGTGCTGGGGGTAATGGAGAACCGCAAGCCTCCAAGTGGGCAGGTTCTGCCTGCTCGGAGCAGGCAGTGTTGGCAGCATATTTCCCCTTCCCTCGATGGGTAAGTTCTCAGGATGATAAAAATTTTGGTCAGATACAGATGAGTAGAGATAATAGGCTACATAGTGTTTAGGAAGAGAAGTTCAGGCTTCTTCGGGTTGGTTTTCTATTATAGGCTAAGTAGTAGTTTATAGAGGGACAGTGTCCTTAGAGTCTCTTTGGGTTTTTCCTGCTTCAAGTTCCTTGCATCAGAAGTTTTTTAGGCCATGGTTGGTCGTTCAGATCTGGTTTCGGGTTTGTCGGGTTGAGTACTGCTCCTTCGTCTTTAAGGTTACTTTCCTCTACTTATACGATACGGTAATTGTTAATATAAACTAATTCTCTGTTCAATGCATATTGACTTACGATAATTCAGTATGTAGAGAAATTGAATTAAATTAACTACGGCTAGCCTAGTGTTCACGATGATATATCGTATGCATATACAGTAGCCTAGCCTAGCCTAAAGTATTCGCTGTACTACATACCGGTAGAGTGATTTTTATAGTGGCTAACGCTGTAGGCTCAAGGCATTCTGACTTCGGATAATTCAGTACAGGTGTAATTGAAAACGAACGAGAATCCTATCTTAGGATAATTCAATATGAATGTAATCGAATAGAATGAAGATCATATTCTGTCCGACTAAAGCCTTACAATTGTATTATATGTATCATCATATTAGCGTAGTATAAACACTAACTTGGCAGTCATTCACGCTGGAATCAGCTGTTGGCGAATACGGGTTTGCGTTGCCGTATCCACCTCATTGTGTCCTGATTGGCTAGCGTGACTACGTAACAACTCTTCCTCACTTATGCCATGTTTGTCGTCTTGAAGGAGACGTGTTTTCAACTATGTTGACATTTAACATAGTCAATAATGGTATCTTGTGGCATATAACCAGATGTCAGATATAAGGAATTAGTTTGTATGACGTCTTCATACGTTTAACAGACTAATCGCCGTCAGTAATTACACTGTGCTTATGTCAATTACAGTTACAAAGAATTACCAGTCGTATTATTAAATTACAGTGACAACTGAAATTAATTTTAGGCCTAATAAAGTTAATTTAGTTACCGTAAAATATTAATTTATTACTTTTCAATTAAATTACAATTATACAAGCTTGTCGTCAAACAACATGCACTTTGCTTAAGTAAGGAAGGTGGCTTAGACAGACCAATGATGCCGGCTAGTCTTTGTTTCCATTGGCTTCCAGATTCCAACCCATATGTTACTTGGTCTCAGCCGAATGTTTTTTGTTCCTAGTTAGCAACATTAAATGAAATATCTGGATACCTAACTTATGGAACGAAGTCATTCTGTTCGTCTTACGTTGTAATTTAAGGCCAAAAATTTGACTAATACGTCTCATTGGAAGCTAGTTTTTCCCTCAGGTTAGATGACGTAAAAATTAGCGATTCTGTTCGTTTTCACACTTTTTCATAGGTATTACGAACCTTACACCTTATACACTTTATTAATCCTTTGTCGGTGTGAAACAACAGTAAATGAGCTCTTTCATGCCATTACTTTCTTTTACCACGGCTGCGTTTGAATTCATACAAAGCTTTAGACTTCTTCCAGGTTGCTGATGCACGTATTTGTGCCTTATCAGCCTCGGCTACATTTATAACATGAATACAGTAATTACCGTCGGACGCGGATGAATACAATAGCGATGTTGCTTTAGGATTCGATCGTATTAGCAACAAATTCTCGTTCGGTTGTTCTTAGCTGTACGCAGTTATACGAGTATATTATCATTAAGATAATACCTTTTAACTTAGAAGAGGGTGCAAATTTACTGAGGTGGAGATGTTAGACGATTGTAATTCTCTCTCTCTCTCTCTCTCTCTCTCTCTCTCTCTCTCTCTCTCTCTCTCTCTCTCTCTCTTTACTTTCCTGATTCATATTCTCTTCCATCCTATCCTTTTTTCCACATCTCCTAACACTTGACTCATTGTGCAACAGAGGTTTTTCTTCCTGTTACACCTTTTCGAACACTTTTCTGTCAATTTCCCATCAGTGCTGAATGACCTCATAGGTCCCAAAACTCGGCCTTCGGCCTAAATTCTAGTTTTAAACCTAACAATCTCGCTGTCTGATGCACAATACTGCCTACGCCAGCTGTGCGAGAGATATAGGAAGACTTATTTGCAATGTAGTGCCTATTTTAAATACTAACTCCATCGTAAAATCGAATTAACGCAAGTCATTACTGTAGCTTTAATACGGACTGTATTCAGGATCACGTCTTGATAATTTTCCTGATTTTCTAATGTTTCTCAGATTATCGTGGGGAACAGAGTCGGTCTAGTTTTTCTCTCTCAGCCAGTTTTTCTGTTAAAACTTATGTCTTTTCACAATCTTCTTTAGCTGCTCATTCTTCGGATGTCGCTTCGGAGTCTTCTCGCTCATCCTGTTTTTTTTTTATTTGCCAATATCACAGCAGAGCCAGAGTTTTCATTGTTTCATCCCGAAATTTGGAGATGATTTCAATCTCTCTCTCTCTCTCTCTCTCTCTCTCTCTCTCTCTCTCTCTCTCTCTCTCTCTCTCTCTCTCTCTCTCTCTCTCTCTCTCTCTCTCCGGGGTTAAAGGAATTAATTTTGGAGGGGCTGCCTTCGTAACACCATCCACGGGTCCTGTAGTTCTCAGGCTGCTGGTGTTGATGCTTCAAGGCGGTATCCGCAACTCTTTACTTTCATCCTTACTTGTTTTGAGACGTAATGTGTCCTCCATAGTTCTTGAGGAGGCTACGGCAGTTTGAGATTCAACTGCGCCATCGTTGACTGTAACGATATTGGGTGTCACCACCCACTCCTTTCATAGGGTAGTTAGTGATCTTCCTTCTTCGTTCCCATTTATATACCTTAGGTGTGTGAGACGTAACATGCTTACCGCGGTAATTGCTGGGGGGGGCTACGGCCGTTCGCAGTTCATCTGCATCGTAGTTAGCACCTTTCGTGCCCTCGGCCCCCTTCTTGGGGTAGCTGGTAATTCCTTCTGCGGCTCCCATTGGTTCCGCAGTTCGTAACCCGTCATTAAAGCACCTTACCGCACAGTTGGTTCTCCACCTGCACAATGTCGGCGCTAGGTGCTCCTGTGGTTACTTGTAGTGACTTTTCTCTCTCCTTCTTATTTTCTCAACTTTTTCCTGCTGCTTTTCTGTTCCATCTTTAAGGGGTTTTCAAGGTGGGTTCGACCTTGATTCCGTGTCTACTGGGAGTACTTCTTTCCCTCCCTTGCTCCGGACTCCAGTCTAGGTTTAGTATTGGTAACGGGGGTTAGTTGGATCGCGTTTTGCGACTTCTTCGCTCTTTTGGGGTATCGCTCGCCTATTGTAGTCGTCCTGGTCTCGTGTCATAGTCACTGGTGAGTGCGGAGTTTCGCAGTCAAGTGAGACTGGTTTAAGGTTAGGTCATCGTCTTGGTTGGTACACGTTTGCCGCAACAGTAGGGGAGTGACTCGCATGGGTGGGCGTTCATCGCCAAGGCCTATTCAGCTCAGGCGTAACTTTATTGTCACTGGGTAGTGAGGGTATGCGCAGTCAGTGACTAACACTTACAGGTTTTGTGGAACTGGTGACAGTTCGCTCTTGTGAGGGGGTGGACAGCGGTCGGACAGCAGGGGTTACATCATCATGTCTGGGGGGAGTGCGGGTTGCGCAGTCGAGTACGACTTACACAGGAGTTCATCCTTCTTGTTGGTATACCGTTGCGCAATCGGATCGGTAGGCTCAGATATGATGGAATCTTGTATGTCGTTTGGTATCGAGCAGCCAGGCGTAGTAGGTTCCGGGTTTTTGGGTGCTGCTCTTGTGGGGGTTCGGCTTTTCTGTTCAGGTGTGGCCTGACAGAGGATAGATACCTTTGAAGAGAGACTCGTTTGCTAGTTGTGGGTCTTTTGTTTTCTCCGGGGAAGGAAGTGAGTATAATGGATTGTGGACTTTGTCCATTCTCTCTTTCCGCATTCCAGGCTCCGGAGGAATCTCAGTTATTCAAGTAACGTTTGATACGTTGTATTCAACCAAACCAGCAGTCTCTCAAACATCAAGTAGGCTAGTCTGGTTTCGGCGAGTCGGGCAGTTTCTGGGGAAGGACTTAAGCTAGCATCACTTTTCTGTATGAGGTAGCGAGTAACTCCTCTGCCGGAGTCCGACTTCCAGTTTACGAGTCAGTTGAGACCATGAGAGTTGATGGGTGTTTCTCTGAGCCTGGACTGTTTGATAACCTCTTCACTTTGGTTTGAGGGGGTTTGGATACCAGACTAACTTTTCTGAGGGTTATGCTATGTTCTTGTCAAGGAGAGGAGGACTATTGTTAATCATTGCCTCAGCGCTATCTGGACACTCATAAGAAGGGGTTCTTAGTCAATCCAAGGGCGCAAGTATCGCGGAGGGCTACCCTTTGGCTTCCGGAGGAATGTTTCGCTGTCGGCGATTGTATAGGTGGTTATTTGAGTCGTTGTGGTTTTTCACAACACCGTACCTTAGGGAATTTCAGTTTCTTCAGAGATGTTACTCTCGGGGACGCGTCGTTGCGATAACTCTGTTTTATAGTTGGCTTGGTAGAGTTAGGGGGTTAGAAGTTTAGGGAGGCAGTGATAGTCTAAATGAACTTCAGGGTGTTAGAAGTTTAGGGAGGCAGTGATAGTCTAATGAACTCTAGTGTTTCTGTTGGTCAAGCTTAGAATGAGTGTATTGTCTCTTAGGCCCTTGAGGTTAGGCAGATCCCGAAGGTCATGTTGGAATAACTACTACTACTTAAGAACAAGTCATCTACATCAGTGAGCAGTAGAGAACTGAAGGTCCTGCACACTCAACTTCTCCTCCATACATGAGAGGCTACATAGCCACATGGGAGGTTCACCATTTCCCCTACATACATGAGAGGTATGGAACACCACATGGGAGGTTCTTCAGACTCAGGCGGTACCTAGGACTCGACACCGACGGTATGGTACTTCCTCTGCAAGCATCCTCACCTACTGAGGACAACCAGGTGAGGAGATTTGTTTTTACCTCCATGAATAAGAAGTATAGCTTATCACATGGGAGGTACTTCTGACTCAGATAGGACCTTTTTTTCAGATAGTACCGTAGACTCAACACTGACGTTGAAGTACTTTCTTTGCAAACATCCTCACCTACTGAGCTGGACAACCAGGTGAGGAGATTTGTTTTTACCTCCATGAACAAGAAGTAAAGTTATCACATGGTAGGTACTTCTGACTCAGATAGTACCTTTTTTCAGATAGTACCTTAGACTCAACACTGATGTTGAAGTACTCTTTGCAAACATCCTCACCTCCGAGTTAGATAACTAGGTGAGGATACATGCTTTTATACATGGTAGGTTGCTTATGAGTTTACCTGCGTATATTCCGTGGACAGGTCGGTCTGAATGAGATTGATCCCGCCTCCGAGTAAATGTTGTTAATCGGGCTAATTCAGGTGTTCAGGGAGTGTATTGCAATATGAAGTTTTCATAATAAAACTAATATTGTAATACTTACCTGGACACTTGAATGATTCCCACCCTCCTCCCCACTTCAATTTGATAGTGAATGATTCAATTGAGGAGGCAGGCCTCTGGTGGCCGGTATTTGCGGCAGCGTTGCCAACGGTAACACAGGTAACTCATTTGACTAGATTTTACCTGCAGCGTTGGTAACGCTGACAGTTAAAATTACCCACTTAGTGGGTAAATATGTGGGGATATAGTTCGGGCTGGTCAGTGACCAGGGCTAATTCAGGTGTTCAGGTAAGTATTACAATATTAGTTTTATTATGAAAACTTCATATTGAATAAACAGGCAACTCACAATTAAAGGGAATTCTGCTCCCAGAAATGGAAACAATCCATTTATATTTTTCCCTTTGGAGGAAGTTCAAAACGAGTCATTATATTTTCCCTCTCTTTTTAAGCTTTTGCCCTGATTTGATTTGATTTCATTGCCGGATGAAAGAAAAAATGTAACTACCTTCGTAATCAGAA
>NC_087216.1:69859498-69941998 GCF_015104395.2 Macrobrachium nipponense | reverse complement strand
TGCAAAATCGGTGATACAATATTTTGTTATATTTTGTTGTTATTGCTGTATTGTTTCCTTGTCAGTTGTTTCCTTGATGTCGACATGTTTCGGCCACCTCCCTGACCATCATCTGGACGTTGCAAGGGACGTTCTGAATGGGCATCGATGATGGGTCAGCTTCGATAGTGGAGGTAGTCCTGGTCAGATCCGGGGTCGATTTATGATTGGCTGCCTGGGGGAATTTCTTCTCGGGCGAAGCCTTCTGGTCGTATGCAGAGGGTGCTCGTTGTTGCGAGCCCTGGAGTAGTTCTGGGACGAATCTTGTTGATTCTCTTTGCCTGCTGCTTTATGTATTGTGATTGGTCAGCGCCTCCTGTACGGCGCCCGGTGCTGGTCGGCAGGCGGCCGTTGGAAGGAGGAAAGTTTCCTGCATATCATTAAGCAAGCGATTCTTCTTCCCAATATGCAGTGCTTCCAGGATGCGCAGGCGGCGGTGGTCAGGAGCCTGATCGATGATTTCGAAATTTTGTACAAAGTCTCGTCTGGAGATCCTCTGATTAAGGGCAGTCCTGGCATGGATGAATATTGCTCCCTCCTGGGCGTGGCAGGAATTTCTTTTCGAAAGCCGCATTGTGGCCATAACGATATAGGTGCCACGGTATCCTGGGACGGGGCATTTGTACCGGTACACCACGTTGGTCGTCTTCAAGGGGTCCTGCTGCGTAGGGGGGATGGGGGGTTGGGTGGATTATTCTTCATCACAAGGCTGCTGGTTTTTCTACTTTTATAGGAAAATATAATCAGGATTGGTAGGACAGATGTTTTCTTTAACGATCTTCTGAAGGGCTTCCTCGTCTTTCTTATACTTCCTGTGGAAGTATCAAAGAGAATCTGGGCGGCTCGCTCTGGTTCGTCGTGAGAGTCACTGTAGGAGGGGCAGTGCGAGAGGGCTCTTCTAACATTTTGTTGTTATTATTATTATTATTATTATTATTATTATTATTATTATTATTATTATTAGTTATTATTTTGATTATTATTATTATTATTATTATTATTATTATTATTATTATTTTGTTAAAGATGATGGCAGCATCAGTGGAATTGATTTTATATATGGTCTTTTCAATTCTTCTTATTATCTCTCTCATCAGGGCTGATATTTGCTAATAGCTGGCCGATGTTCATATCTCGGTGAAAGAAATGTTTTCTAAAAATAATAATTTATTGATATGATAACAAAAGTGGTTAACAAATCTTAGTCTAAGGGTGTAAGCGGAATTCCCAACCAACGTTTCCAACCGTATCATCGGTTCATTTCAAGGAAATGGTGAGCTTGAACTGATTGAAATGGGGTCGTTCGGCGGTATTTATTGTGTCCCAGGTGCTCTGTCTGATGGGCGCTGCATTTTCATTGGCTGAACAGAGGATTAAGTCCCTGAGTCAAGCCGTCTTGCAGAGGTGGAAGCTCGCACTGCTCTTCTCGTGCGGACGCTGGAGACTGGGAGCGTAGTATTGGGAAGGTCATTGCCGATAGACGGGGGCACCTGATTGGCCCGTTCGATCGGCTCTATGGTGCTGGCGGGCGGCGCCCTTCGTGCCACCGTCGGGAGGAGTGAAGTCTCTTGGGTGGTGTTGAGGCTGGGTCTCTCCTTCCCGATGTGTAGGGCCTCCAAGAGGCGGAGGCGACGGTGGTCTGCTGCCTTATCGATAATTCTGATATTAGGAATAATGTCATTCCTAATTATCCTGGTATTGTGGACGTTTTTGGCATGATTATGGATGGCGCCTTCCTGAGCGTGGCAGGATATCCTCTTCGAAAATCGCATAGTCGTCATACCAATGTAAGCGCCGGGGCATTCCCGGACAGGGCATTTGTACTGGTAGACAACGTTAGTTTTCTTGAGAGGGTCCTGCAACACGGGGCTGGATTGTTTTTCATAATCAGGCCACTGGTCTTCTTGTTCTTGTAGTAAATTATTAGTTTCACTTTTTTCGCAGGGTCCGTGGGGGAGACGTTCCTTTCTATGATGGTACGAAGGGCTCGCTCGTCCTCTTTGTATTTCTTATGAAATACTCCCTTGTAAAAGAGTGACGTCTTCAAGGGCGGCGGGACGAGGCTCCTGCTGATACCACTTATCGATGTTTCTGCGAATGCATTTAGTGATGTCCCGGTTGGAATACCCGTTGTTAATTAAAACTTGGGCACACGTTCTAATTCAGTGTGCGTGTCCTTACCACGAAGAGCAGTGTGAGAGAGCTCTCCTGATGAAGGCGCTGATCGCAGTGCGCATTGTTTTTTTTTTTTTTTTCTTGTATCTCTCTGGACACTCGCTCTCGCCGTTCAGGAACACATGCCCAGGTTCGTTGGGTTTCGTATACACCGTGGTTACGAAGCGCTCCTCTTGTTGCCCCGACGAGGACGTCAAGGAAGGGGAGGCGACGGTCACGGCAATGTTCGATGGTGAAGTTGAGTCTGCTGTGGTCGTGGAAGGCTTGTCGCAGGCGCTCTATTTCTTCCACCGTGCTGGCGCTGATGAAAGTGTCGTCAATATACCGGACGTACATAAGACGGCTCTCGATGTTGGCGAATACCCGACGTTCCACAGCACCCATGTAGAAGTTCGCGAAAAGTACTCCGAGGGAGAACCCATCGCTACTCCGTCCTCTGTGTGTACATATGTCCTCTGTGGGTGGAGAAAGTGGCCTTTTTTGTACAAATTTCAGAGTTTTCGAAGGAGGGCATGCTCAGGGATGTTTAATGGGGGCGTGGAGTCGTCTCTATATACACGATCCAGGATTATCTGAATTGTTTCATCCACGGGGACGTTCGAAGAGTGGGACTCCACGTCCATCGATGCAATAACTCCTCCGGGGGTGTCGTTTTCAGTGCTTCTAACTCGGCAGATGACTTCAAACTGTGGTCATCTGGAACATAAGGAGTCAAAATAGTATTCAATTTCTTCGCAAGCTGGTATGTAGGAGCGGGAATTTGGCTAATAATGGGGGCGTAACGGGTTCCCTGGTTTATGGGTTTTTAACGTTCCCGTATATGTAGCCAAGGTCGTAGTCCCTACGATCGGCAGCAAGTGAAGGGCATTGGAAGCTGCATTGACAGTCTCAATAATCCTATTAGCCTCACGTTTAATGTCATCTACCGGGTTCTTGGTGATTTTCTGGAATTTGCTGCTGTCTGCCAGTATCTCATCCAACTTGTGGTGGTATTCTTCAGTGCGGATGAGTACAAACGCAGCGGTTTATCGGCCCGACGGACGGTGACATCCTCTTTCGCTCGGAGTTCTTTGGCAGCTTCCCTCAGGCGCCTGTCGATCACATCACTCTTGTAATCAACCGCGTTCCGTGAGGGCCTCGGCCAAGAGGAGGGGCTGCAGGGCGTCCGTAGTACGTATGGTGCCTTGATCTTCATGCTTGTGTATGGTGTCCAGCAGGTACTCGATCTCAAGGCGTTTCTCCATGGGCCTCGGTCGGGTGGAGAAATGGCAATTGAGTCCCATACGTAGAATTCTGTCTTGTTCGGCGGTAGTACGTAGTCGGTCAGGTTAATGTATTCTTCTCTCTTCTGCGGGAGCCGTAGTTTTCCTCCGTTGAGGGCGACCAGCTTCCTAGTTATCGTCCTCACTTCTTCTTTTCGGCATCCTTCTTGTCTTCTAGGCGGTGCAGGCATTCCATGATGGCGGTGGGTGAGCCCGTTCTTGGGTGGAATCATCGTCTCTGTTGGCCGTTTCATAATTAGCATCGCCTTCCCGGACACTCGGATGTGCTGCTACAGGGTTCCTGCTGTTACTGCGACGGAGGTTGTCCCACTCGGTGTGCAAGTTCTTCATCTCATCCTGGAGAGCGACTCTGTCTCGTTCCTTCGCCGAAAGTTGACGTTGAAGCAGGGTCCTCCTGAAGCTCCTAGTGCCCGGGTCTTCCTGTGCAGATGGGTCATGTAGCCGTAGAGTAGTATATGAAGGTAGGAGACCCTCTCTCAAACATGTTTTGTTAAAGATGATGGCAGCATCAGTGGAATTGATTTTATATATGGTCTTTTTTCAATTCTTCTTATTATTCTCTTCTCATCAGGGCTGATATTTCTAATAGCTGGCCGATGTTCATATCTCGGTGAAAGAAATGTTTTCTAAAAATAATAATTTATTGATATGATAACAAAAGTGGTTAACAAATCTTAGTCTAAGGGTGTAACGGAATTCCAACGTTTCCAACCGTATCATCGGTTCATTTTCAGGAAAGGTGAGCTTGAACTGATTGAAATGGGGTCGTTCGGCGGTATTTATTGTGTCCCAGGTGCTCTGTCTGATGGGCGCTGCATTTTCATTGGCTGAACAGAGGATTAAGTCCCTGAGTCAAGCCGTCTTGCAGAGGTGGAAGCTCGCACTGCTCTTCTCGTGCGGACGCTGGAGACTGGGAGCGTAGTATTGGGAAGGTCATTGCCGATAGACGGGGGCACCTGATTGGCCCGTTCGATCGGCTCTATGGTGCTGGCGGGCGGCGCCCTTCGTGCCACCGTCGGGAGGAGTGAAGTCTCTTGGGTGGTGTTGAGGCTGGGTCTCTCCTTCCCGATGTGTAGGGCCTCCAAGAGGCGGAGGCGACGGTGGTCTGCTGCCTTATCGATAAATTCTGATATTAGGAATAATGTCATTCCTAATTATCCTGGTATTGTGGACGTTTTTGGCATGATTATGGATGGCGCCTTCCTGAGCGTGGCAGGATATCCTCTTCGAAATCGCATAGTCGTCATACCAATGTAAGCGCCGGGGCATTCCCGGACAGGGCATTTGTACTGGTAGACAACGTTAGTTTTCTTGAGAGGGTCCTGCAACACGGGGGCTGGATTGTTTTTCATAATCAGGCCACTGGTCTTCTTGTTCTTGTAGTAAATTATTAGTTTCACTTTTTTCGCAGGGTCCGTGGGGGAGACGTTCCTTTCTATGATGGTACGAAGGCTCGCTCGTCCTCTTTGTATTTCTTATGAAATACTCCCTTGTAAAAGAGAGTGACGTCTTCAAGGGCGGCGGGACGAGGCTCCTGCTGATACCACTTATCGATGTTTCTGCGAATGCATTTAGTGATTGTCCCGGTTGGAATTACCCGTTGTTAATTAAAACTTGGGCAACACGTTCTAATTCAGTGTGCGTGTCCTTCCACGAAGAGCAGTGTGAGAGAGCTCTCCTGATGAAGGCGCTGATCGCAGTGCGCTTGTATCTCTGACACTCGCTCTCGCCGTTCAGGCACATGCCCAGGTTCGTGGGTTTCGTATCACCTGTGTTACGAAGCGCTCCTCTTGTTGCCCGACGAGGACGTCAAGGAAGGGGAGGCGACGGTCACGGCAATGTTCGATGGTGAAGTTGAGTCTGCTGTGGTCGTGGAAGGCTTGTCGCAGGCGCTCTATTTCTTCCACCGTGCTGGCGCTGATGAAAGTGTCGTCAATATACCGGACGTACATAGACGGCTTCTCGATGTTGGCGAATACCCGACGTTCCACAGCACCATGTAGAAGTTCGCGAAAAGTACTCGAGGGGAGAAACCCATCGCTACTCGTCTTTCTGTGTGTACATATGTCCTCTGTGGGTGGAGAAAGGGGCCTTTTTGTACAAATTTCAAGGAGTTTTCGGAGGGCATGCTCAGGGATGTTTAATGGGGGCGTGGAGTCGTCTCTATATACACGATCCAGGATTATCTGAATTGTTTCATCCACGGGGACGTTCGTGAAGAGGGACTCCACGTCCATCGATGCAATAACTCCTCCGGGGGGTGTCGTTTCAGTGCTTCTAAAAACTCGGCAGATGACTTCAAACTGTGGTCATCTGGAACATAAGGAGTCAAAATAGTATTCAATTTCTTCGCAAGCTGGTATGTAGGAGCGGGAATTTGGCTAATAATGGGGCGTAACGGGTTCCCTGGTTTATGGGTTTTAAACGTTCCCGTATATGTAGCCAAGGTCGTAGTCCCCTACGATCGGCAGCAAGTGAAGGGCATTGGAAGCTGCATTGACAGTCTCAATAATCCTATTAGCCTCACGTTTAATGTCATCTACCGGGTTCGTTGGTGATTTTCTGGAATTTGCTGCTGTATGCCAGTATCTCATCCAACTTGTGGTGGTATTCTTCAGTGCGGATGAGTACAAAGCAGCGGTTTTATTCGGCCCGACGGAACGTGACATCCTCTTTTTTCGCTCGGAGTTCTTTGGCAGCTTCCCTCACGGCGCCTGTCGATCACATCACTCTTGTAATCACCGCATTCCGTGAGGGGCCTCGGCCAAGAGGAGGGGCTGCAGGGCGTCCGTAGTACGTATGGTGCCTTGATCTTCATGCTTGTGTATGGTGTCCAGCAGGTACTTCGATCTCAAGGCGTTTCTCCATGGGCCTCGGTCGGGTGGAGAAATGGCAATTGAGTCCCATACGTAGAATTCTGTCTTGTTCGGCGGTAGGTACGTAGTCGGTCAGGTTAATGTATTCTTCTCTCTTCTGCGGGAGCCGTAGTTTTCCTCCGTTGAGGGCGACCAGCTTCCTAGTTATCGTCCTCATTCTCTTTTCGGCATCCTTCTCTTCTAGGCGGTGCAGGCATTCCATGATGGCGGTGGGGTGAGCCCGTTCTTGGGTGGAATCATCGTCTCTGTTGGCCGTTTCATAATTAGCATCGCCTTCCCGGACACTCGGATGTGCTGCTACAGGGTTCCTGCCTGTTACTGCGACGGAGGTTGTCCCACTCGGTGTGCAAGTTCTTCATCTCATCCTGGAGAGCGACTCTGTCTCGTTCCTTCGCCGAAAGTTGACCTACCGCCGAACAAGACAGAATTATACGTATGGGACTCAATTGCCATTTCTCCACCCGACCGAGGCCCATGAGAAACGCCTTGAGATCGAGTACCTGCTGGACACCATACACAAGCATGAAAGATCAAGGCACCATACGTACTACGGACGCCCTGCAGCCTCTCCTCTTGGCCGAGGCCCTCACGGAAAACGCGGTGATTACAAGAGTGATGTGATCGACAGGCGCCTGAGGGAAGCTGCAAAGAAACTCGAGCGAAAGAGGATGTCACCGTCCGTCGGGCCGATAAAACCGCTGCGTTTGTACTCATCCGCACTGAAGAATACCACCACAAGTTGGATGAGATACTGGCAGACAGCAGCAAATTCCAGAAAATCACCAAGAACCCGGTAGATGACATTAAACGTGAGGCTAATAGGATTATTGAGACTGTCAATGCAGCTTCCAATGCCCTTCACTTGCTGCCGATCGTAGGGGACACGACCTTGGCTACTATACGGGAACGTTAAAAACCCATAAACCAGGGAACCCGTTACGCCCCACCCCCCCCTTATTAGCCAAATTCCCGCTCCTACATACCAGCTTGCGAAGAAATTGAATACTATTTTGACTCCTTATGTTCCAGATGACCACAGTTTGAAGTCATCTGCCGAGTTTCTTTTTAGAAGCACTGAAAACGACACCCCCCGGAGGAGTTATTGCATCGATGGACGTGGAGTCCCTCTTCACGAACGTCCCCGTGGATGAAACAATTCAGATAATCCTGGATCGTGTATATAGAGACGACTCCACGCCCCCATTAAACATCCCTGAGCATGCCCTCCGAAAAACTCCTTGAAATTTGTACAAAAAAGGCACCCCTTTCTCCACCCACAGAGGACATATGTACACACAGAAAGATGGAGTAGCGATGGGTTCTCCCCTCGGAGTACATTTTCGCGAACTTCTACATGGGTTGCTGTGGAACGTCGGGTATTCGCCCAACATCGAGAAGCCGTCTATGTACGTCCGGTATATTGACGACACTTTAATTTCAGCGCCAGCCAGCACGGTGGAAAAGAAATAGAGCGCCTGCGACAAGCCTTCCACGACCACAGCAGACTCAACTTCACCATCGAACATTGCCGTGACCGTCGCCTCCCCTTCCTTGACGTCCTCGTCGGGCAACAAGAGGAGCGCTTCGTAACACAGGTGTATACGAAACCCACGAACCTGGGCATGTGCCTGAACGGCGAGAGCGAGTGTCCAGAGAGATACAAGCGCACTGCGATCAGCGCCTTCATCAGGAGAGCTCTCTCACACTGCTCTTCGTGGAAGGACACGCACACTGAATTAGAACGTGTTGCCCAAGTTTTAATTAACAACGGGTATTCCAACCGGGACATCACTAAATGCATTCGCAGAAACATCGATAAGTGGTATCAGCAGGAGCCTCGTCCCGCCGCCCTTGAAGACGTCACTCTCTTTTACAAGGGAGTATTTCATAAGAAATACAAAGAGGACGAGCGAGCCCTTCGTACCATCATAGAAAGGAACGTCTCCCCCACGGACCCTGCGAAAAAGTGAAACTAATAATTTACTACAAGAACAAGAAGACCAGTGGCCTGATTATGAAAAACAATCCAGCCCCCGTTGTTGCAGGACCCTCTCAAGAAAACTAACGTTGGTCTACCAGTACAAATGCCCTGTCCGGGAATGCCCCGGCGCTTACATTGGTATGACGACTATGCGATTTTCGAAGAGGATATCCTGCCACGCTCAGGAAGGCGCCATCCATAAATCATGCAAAAACGTCCACAATACCAGGATAATTAGGAATGACATTATTCCTAATATCAGAATTATCGATAAGGCAGCAGACCACCGTCGCCTCCGCCTCTTGGAGGCCCTACACATCGGGAAGGAGAGACCCAGCCTCAACACCACCCAAGAGACTTCACTCCTCCCGACGGTGGCACGAAGGGCGCCGCCCGCCAGCACCATAGAGCCGATCGAACGGGCCAATCAGGTGCCCCCGTCTATCGGCAATGACCTTCCCAATACTGCGCTCCCAGTCTCCATCGTCCGCACGAGAAGAGCAGTGCGAGCTTCCACCTCTGCAAGACGGCTTGACTCAGGGACTTAATCCTCTGTTCAGCCAATGAAATGCAGCGCCCATCAGACAGAGCTACCGGGACACAATAAATACCGCCGAACGACCCCATTTCAATCAGTTCAGCTCACCTTTCCTTGAAAATGAACCGATGATACGGTTGGAAACGTTGGAATTCCGTTACACCCTTAGACTAAGATTTGTTAACCACTTTTGTTATCATATCAATAAATTATTATTTTTAGAAAACATTTCTTTCACCGAGATATGAACATCGGCCAGCTATTAGCAAATATCAGCCCTGATGAGAAGAGAATAATAAGAAGAATTGAAAAGACCATATATAAAATCAATTCCACTGATGCTGCCATCATCTTTAACAAAACATGTTTGAGAGAGGGTCTCCTACCTTCATATACTACTCTACGGCTACATGACCCATCTGCACAGGAAGACCCTGGGCACTAGGAGCTTTCAGGAGGACCCTGCTTCAACGTCAACTTTCGGCGAAGAACGAGACAGAGTCGCTCTCCAGGATGAGATGAAGAACTTGCACACCGATGGACAACCTCCGTCGCAGTAACAGCAGGAACCCTGTAGCAGCACATCCGAGTTGTCCGGTGGGAAGGCGATGCTAATTATGAAACGGCCAACAGAGACGATGATTCCACCCAAGAACGGGCTCACCCACCGCCATCATGGAATGCCTGCACCGCCTAGAAGAGAAGGATGCCGAAAAGAGAATGAGGACGATAACTAGAAGCTGGTCGCCCTCAACGGAGGAAAACTACGGCTCCCGCAGAAGAGAGAAGAATACATTAACCTGACCGACTACGTACCTACCGCCGAACAAGACAGAATTCTACGTATGGGACTCAATTGCCATTTCTCCATCCGACCGAGGCCATGGAGAAACGCCTTGAGATCGAGTACCTGCTGGACACCATACACAAGCATGAAGATCAAGGCACCATACGTACTACGACGCCCTGCAGCCCCTCCTCTTGGCCGAGGCCCTCACGGAACGCGGTTGATTACAGAGTGATGTGATCGACAGGCGCCTGAGGGAAGCTGCCAAAGAACTCCGAGCGAAAGAGGATGTCACCGTCCGTCGGGCCGATAAAACCGCTGCGTTTGTACTCATCCGCACTGAAGAATACCACCACAAGTTGGATGAGATACTGGCAGACAGCAGCAAATTCCAGAAAATCACCAAGAACCCGGTAGATGACATTAAACGTGAGGCTAATAGGATTATTGAGACTGTCAATGCAGCTTCCAATGCCCTTCACTTGCTGCCGATCGTAGGGGACTACGACCTTGGCTACATATACGGGAACGTTAAAACCCATAAACCAGGGAACCCGTTACGCCCCATTATTAGCCAAATTCCCGCTCCTACATACCAGCTTGCGAAGAAATTGAATACTATTTTGACTCCTTATGTTCCAGATGACCACAGTTTGAAGTCATCTGCCGAGTTTTTAGAAGCACTGAAAACGACACCCCCCGGAGGAGTTATTGCATCGATGGACGTGGAGTCCCTCTTCACGAACGTCCCCGTGGATGAAACAATTCAGATAATCCTGGATCGTGTATATAGAGACGACTCCACGCCCCCATTAAACATCCCTGAGCATGCCCTCCGAAAACTCCTTGAAATTTGTACAAAAAGGCCCCTTTATCCACCCACAGAGGAACAAATTATGTACAAACACAGAAAGAACGGAAGTTAGCGATGGGTTCTCCCCTCTGATTACTTTTCGCGAACTTCTACATGGGTGCTGTGGAACGTCGGGTATTCGCCAACATCGAGAAGTCCGTCTATGTACGTCCGGTATATTGACGACACTTTCATCAGCGCCAGCACGGTGGAAGAAATAGAGCGCCTGCGACAAGCCTTTCCACGACCACAGCAGACTCAACTTCACCATCGACATTGCCGTGGACCGTCGCCTCCCCTTCCTTGACGTCCTCGTCGGGCCAACAAGAGGAGCGCTTCGTAACACAGGTGTATATGAAACCCACGAACCTGGGCATGTGCCTGAACGGCGAGAGCGAGTGTCCAGAGAGATACAAGCGCACTGCGATCAGCGCCTTCATCAGGAGAGCTCTCTCACAACTGCTCTTCGTGGAAGGACACGCACACTGAATTAGAAACGTGTTGCCCAAGTTTTAATTAACAACGGGTATTCCAACCGGGACATCACTAAATGCATTCGCAGAAACATCGATAAGTGGTATCAGCAGGAGCCTCGTCCCGCCGCCCTTGAAGACGTCACTCTCTTTTACAAGGGAGTATTTCATAAGAAATACAAAGAGGACGAGCGAGCCCTTCGTACCATCATAGAAAGGAACGTCTCCCCCACGGACCCTTGCGAAAAAAGTGAAACTAATAATTTACTACAAGAACAAGAAGACCAGTGGCCTGATTATGAAAACAATCCAGCCCCCGTGTTGCAGGACCCTCTCAAGAAAACTAACGTTGTCTACCAGTACAAAATGCCCTGTCCGGGAATGCCCCGCGCTTACATTGGTATGACGACTATGCGATTTTCGAAGAGGATATCCTGCCACGCTCAGGAAGGCGCCATCCATAATCATGCCAAAAAACGTCCACAATACCAGGATAATTAGGAATGACATTATTCCTAATATCAGAATTATCGATAAGGCAGCAGACCACCGTCGCCTCCGCCTCTTGGAGGCCCTACACATCGGGAAGGAGAGACCCAGACCTCAACACCACCCAAGAGACTTCACTCCTCCCGACGGTGGCACGAAGGGCGCCGCCCGCCAGCACCATAGAGCCGATCGAACGGGCCAATCATGTGCCCCCGTCTATCGGCAATGACCTTCCCAATACTACGCTCCCAGTCTCCAGCGTCCGCACGAGAAGAGCAGTGCGAGCTTCCACCTCTGCAAGACGGCTTGACTAGGGACTTAATCCTCTGTTCAGCCAATGAAAATGCAGCGGCCATCAGACAGAGCACCTGGGACACAATAAATACCGCCGAACGACCCCATTTCAATCAGTTCAAGCTCACCTTTCCTTGAAAATGAACCGATGATACGGTTGAAACGTTGAATTCCGTTACACCCTTAGACTAAGATTTGTTAACCACTTTTGTTATCATATCAATAAATTATTATTTTTAGAAAACAAAAATTTCTTTCACCGAGATATGAACATCGGCCAGCTATTAGCAAATATCAGCCCTGATGAGAAGAGAATAATAAGAAGAATTGAAAGACCATATATAAAATCAATTCCACTGATGCTGCCATCATCTTTAACAAAACATGTTGAGAGAGGGTCTCCTACCTTCATATTATTATTATTATTTATTATTATTATTGTACTTAGGGAAGCAGACCCTCTCTCAAGCATACTTTATTAAAAGTAATGGCTACTTCAGCAGCATTACACTTGTAAGAGATTCTTCTCTATTTTCCGAATAGCGGCTTTTTCCGTGCTACTTTAGACAGGCTAGTAGAGCGCCTATAGAGGTCATGATCAAATACAGTCTAAATTGGTGATATTTTGAATTTTACAGATAAAACTATGATACCATAGTTATCAAAGTCATTAACGATATATATATGTCTCTCTCTCTCTCTCTCTCTCTCTCTCTCTCTTTCTCTTTCTTGAAGCAAGCGAGCTTTCGTCTGGAGCTGCCAGACATCCTCGGGCATTGCTAGGCTATGCAAAATATGGCCTTGCTATGCTATGTTAAATATGGCCTTGCTAGTCTATGTAAAATATGGCCTTGCTCTAGGCTATGTCAAATATGCCCTTGCTAGGCTATGCAAAATAGGCCTAGCTAGGATATGTAAAATATGCCCTTCCTAGGCTTTGTAAAATATGGCCTTGCTAGGCTATTTCAAATATGGCATTGCTACACTATACAAAATATGACCTTGCTTGGTGGCTTTGTAAAATATGGCCTTACTAGGCTAAGTAAAATATGCCATTGCTAGACTATGTAAAATAAGGCGTTGCTAGGCTATGTAAAATATGGCCTTGCTAGGTTATGCAAAATATGGCCTTACTAAGCTATGCAAAACTATGGCTTTGCTAGGCTATGTAAAATATGGCCTTGCTAGACTATGTAAAATATGCCCTTGCTAGACTATGTAAAATATGCCCTTGCTAGGCTGTGCAAAAGTATGGCCTTGCTAGGCTATGTAAAATATGGCCATGCTAGGTTATGTTAAATATGTCCTTGCTAGGCTATGCAAAATTATGGCCTTGGTATGCTATGTAATATATAGCCTTGCTAGGCTTTGTAAAAAATAGCCTTGCTAGGCTATGTGAAATATGGCCTTGGTAGGCTATGTAAAAAGTGGCCTTGCTAGGCTATGCAAAACTATGGCCTAGCTAGGCTATGTAAATCTATGGGCTTGCTAGGCTTTGTGAATTATGGCCTTACTATGATATGTAAAATATGGCCTTGCTAGGCTATGTAAAATATGGCCTTGGTAGGCTATGTAAAATATGTCCTTGCTGGGCTATGCAAAACTATGGCCTTACTAGGCTCTGTAAAATATGGCCTTGCTAGGCTATGTAAAATATGGCCTTGCTAGGCTTTGCTAAATTATGGCCTTGCTAGGCTATGTAAAATATGGCCTTACTAGACTATGTAAAATATGGCCTTGTTAGGCTATGTAAAATATGGCATTGCTAGGCTATGTAAAATATGGCCTTACTAGGCTATATAAAATATGGCCTTGTTAGGCTTTGTAAGTTATGGCCTTCCTAGGCTATGTAAAATATGGCTTTGCTACACTATGTAAAATATGGTCTTGCTAGGCTATGTAAAATATGGCCTTGCTACGCTATGCAAAATATGACCTTGCTAGGCTATGCAAAACTATGGCCTTGCTAAGCTATACAAAACTATGGTCTTGCTAGCTATGTGAAATATGGCCTTGCTAGGCTATGTAAAATATGGCCTTGCTAGGCTATATAAACCTATGGCCTTGGTAGACTATGTGAATTATGTCCTTGCTAGGCTCTGTAAAATATGACCTTGCTAGGATATGCAAAACTATGGCCTTGCTAGGCTATGCAAAAGTATGGCCATGCTAGGCTAAGTAAACTATAGCCTTGCTAGGGTATGTAAAATATGGCCTTGCTAGGGTATGTAAAATATGGCCTTGCTAGGCTATGCAAAACTATGTCCTTGCTAGGCTATGTGAAATATGTCATTGCTAGCCTATGTGAAATATAGCCTTGCTAGGCTATGCAAAACTATGGCCTTGCTAGGCAATGTAAAATATGGCCTTGGAGGCTATGTAAAATTTGGCCTTGCTAGGCTATGCAAAACTGTGGCCTTGCTGAGCTATGTAAAATATGTCCTTGCAAGGGTATGTAAAATAAGTCCTTGCTAGGCTACGCAAAATATGGCCTTGCTAGGATATGTAAAATATGGATTTGCAAGGCTATGCAAAAATATGGCCTTGCTAGGCTATGTAAAATATGGCCTTGCTAGGCTATGTAAAATATGATATTGCAAGGCTATCCAAAACTATGGCCTTGCTAGGCTATGTAAAATATGCCCTTGCTAGGCTATGTAAAATATGTCCTTCCTAGGCTGTGCAAAACTATGGCCTTAAAAGCTATTGGCCTGCAAAATAGCTATGTAAAATAGGCTTGCTAGGCTATGCAAAATATGGCCTTCCTAGGCTATGTAAAATATGGCCTTGCTAGGCTATGTAAACTATGACCTTCCTAGGTTATGTAAAATATGGCCTTGCTAGGCTGTATAAAATATGGCCTTGCTAGGCTATGTAAGATATGGCCTTGAAAGATTATGTAAAATAAGGCCTTGCTAGGCTATGAAAATATGGCCTTGCTAGGCTATGTTAAATATGGCCTTGCTAGGCTTTGTGAAATAATGCCTTGTTAGGCTCTGCAAAAATGGCCTTGCTAGGCTATGTAAAATATGTCCTTCCTAGGCTATGCAAAACTATGGTCTTGTTAGGCTATGTAAAATATGGCCATGTTAGGATATGTAAAATATGGCCTTGCTAGGCTATATAAAATATGGCCTTCCTAGGCTATGTAAAATATGGCATTGTTATGCTATATAAAATATGGCCTTGCTAGGCTATGTAAAATATGGATTTACTAGACTCTGTTAAATATGGTTTTGTTAGGCTATGTAAAATATGGCTTTGCTGGGCTATGTAAAATATGGCCTTGCTAGGCTATGTAAAATATGCCCTTGCTAGGCTATGCAAAATATGGCCGGCCTTGCTCTAGACAAATTCATTGTAAAAATATGGCTTGCCTTGGATATGTCAAAATGGCTTTGATAAGTTATGTAAAATTTGGCCTTGCTAGGCTATGTAAAATTTGGGCTTGCTAAGTAATATAAAATATGGCCTTGCTAGGATATGTAATATAAGGTGGCCTTGATAGAGTATGTAAAATATGGCCTTGCTAGGCTATGTTAAATATGGGCTTACTAGGCTATGGAAAATATGGCCTTGCTAGGCTATGTAAATTATGGCCTTGCTAGGCTATGCAAAATATGTCCCTTGCTAAGGCTAATAAAAACATACCTGCTAGGGCTATGGTAAACCATGTCCTTGTAAGGTTATGTAAAATATAGCCTTGCTATGCTATGTAAAATATGGCCTTGCTAGGCTATACAAAACTATAGCCTTGCTAAGCTATGCAAAACTATGGCCTTGCTAAGCTATGCAAAACTATTTTGCCCCTGCTAGCTATGTAAAATATGCCTTACTAGGCTATGTAAAATATGGCCTTGCTAGGCTATGAAAACTATGTCCTTGCTAGAATATGTGAAATATGTCCTTGCTAGGCTGTGGAAAATATGACCTTGTTTGGCTATGTAAAATATAGCCTTGCTAGGCTATGTAAAACTATGGTGTTGCTAGGCTATGTAAAATATGGCCTTGCTAGGGAATGCAAAACTATGGACTTGCTAAGCTATATAAAATATGGTATTGCAAGGGTATGTAAAATATGACCTTGCTAGGCTATGTAGAATATGACCTTGTTAGCTATGTAAAATATGGCCTTGCTAGGCTATGTAAAATATGGCCTTGTTAGGCTATGCAAAATATGGCCTTACTTGGCTATGTAAAATATGGCCATGCTAGGCTATGTAGACTGTGGTCTTGCAAGGTATGTAAAATATGGACTTAATAGGCTATGCAAAAATATGGCCTTGCTAGGGTATGCAAAATATGGCCTTGCTGGGCCATGTAAAATATGATATTGCAAGGCTATGCAAAACTATGGCCTTGCTAGGCTATGTAAAATATGGCCTTGCTAGGCTATGTAAAACTATGGCCTTGCTAGGCTGTGTAAAATATGGCCTTGCTAGGCTATGTAAAATATGGCCTTGCTAGGCTATGCAAAATTTGGCCTTGTTAGGCTATATAAAATATGGCCTTGCTAGGCTATGTGAAATATGGCCTTGCTAGGCTATGTAAAATATGGCCTAGGTAGGCTATGTAAAATATTTCCTTACTAGGCTATGCAAAAACTATGGCAATGCTAGGCTATGTAAAATATGGCCTTGCTAGGCTATGTAAAGTATAGCCTTGCTAGGATATGCAAAACTATGGCCTTGCTAGGCTATGTAAAATATGTCCTTCCTAGGCTATGTGAAATATGGCCTTGCTAGGCTATGTAAAATATGGAATTTGTAGGGTATGCAAAAATATTTCCGTGCTAGACTATGCAAAAATATGGACTTGCTAGGCTATGTAAAATATGGTCTTGCTAGGCTTTGTAAAATATGGCCTTGCTAGGCTTTGTAAAATAGTGCCTTGCTAGGCTATGTAAAATATGTCCTTGCTAGGCTTTGAAAACTATATTCTAGCTAGGCTATGCAAAACTATGGCATTGCTAGGCTATGTAAAATATTGCCTTGCTAGCCTATGTAAAATATGTCCTTGCTAGGCTATGCAAAACTATGTCCTTAGTAGACTATGTAAAATATGTCCTTGCTAGGCTATGTAAAATATGGCCTTGCTAGGCTATGTAAAATATGGCCTTGATAGGCAATGTAAAATATGGTCTTGCTAGGCTATGTAAAATATGGCCTCACTAGGCTGTGTGAAATATGTCATTGCTAGGCTATGCAATACAATGGCCTTGGTAGGCTATGTAAAATATGGCCTTTATAGGCTATGTAAAACTATGGCCTTGCTAGGCTATTTAAAATATGTCTAAAATTTTTTTTTTTTTTTTTTTTGGCTAGGCTATGCAATACATTGTGCTTGGCCATAGGCTTATGTAAAATATGCCTGCTAGGCTATGTTTAAAATAGGCTATGTAAACCTATGCTTGTAGCCTATGTAAAAATATGTCCTTGCTAGGCTATGCAAAAACTATGGTTCCTTAGTAGACTATGTAAAATATGTCCTTGCTAGCTATGTAAATATTGGCCTTGCTAGGCTATGTAAAAATATGCCTCATAGGCTAAAGGTGAAAATATGCCTTTCCTAGGCTATGGAAAAATATTGGCCTTTCTGCTAGCCTAGCTAATGTCAATATGGTTCATGCCTTGGTAGGCTATGCAATAGGCTTATAGGCCTATTGGTTATAAACTATGGCCTGGCTAGCCTATGTAAAATATTGTTCCTTGCCTAGGCTATTTGGCCACTATGGTCCTTAAGTAGACTTATTGTAAAATATGGTCCTTGCTAGGGCTATGTAAAAATTATGGCCAAATTGCTAGGCTATGGTTTAAAAATATTGCCTCAACTTAGGCTGGTGGTTTAATATTGGTCATGCTAGGCCTTTATGCAATAAACAAAGGCCTTGGAGGCCTATGTAAAAATAATGGGCCTTTATAGGCTGTGTTTAAAATGGATGGGCGCTTGGCTAGGGTATGTAAAATATTGGGCCTGGTAGGCCTTATTGCAAAATATGGCCTTGCTAGGGTTTATGTAAAATATGGTTCCTTGCTAGGCTTATGTAAAATAGGGCCTTGGCTAGCTATGTAAAAATATTGGCCTTGCTAGGCTGCCAAAATATTGGCCTTGCTAGTTTGTTAAATATGTCCTTGCTAGGCTATGTAAAATATGACTTTCCTAGGCTATGGAAAACTATGGCCTTGCTAGGGTATGCAAAATATGGCCTTCCTATGCTATGTAAAATATGGCCTTGCTAGTCTATGTAAAATATGGCCTTGCTAGGCTGTGTAAATATGGCCTTGCCTGGCCTATATAAAATATTGGGCCTTGTAGGCTAAATGTAAGAAATAAAAATTGACCTTGTAGGCATGTAAAATATGGCCTTGCTAGGCTAGTAAAATATGGCCTTGTAAAAGGCCTATGGCCAAAATATTGGCATTACTGGCTATGTAAATAAAAATGGGCCATTGCTAGGCTATGTAGACTGTGGTCTATGTAAGGTATGTATAAATATGGAAAACTTTACTGTAGGGCTATTGCAAAAATAGGACTTGCCTAGGCTATGTTAAAAATATCGGCCTTGCTGGGCCATGTGAAAATATGATATTGCAAGCGCTATGGCAAACTATTGGCCTTACAAAAGGCTATGTAAAATATGGCACTTCCTTAGGCTATGTAAAACTATATTGCCTGCTAGAGCTAAAAGGTAAAAACATGGGCCCTTGGCTAGGCTATGTAAAATTATGGCCTTGCTAAAGCTGTGTAAAATATTGCCTTGCTATGGCTATTGTAAAATATGGCCTTGGCCTTAGCGCTATGTAAAACTATGGCCTTGCTGGCTGTGTAAAAATAATGGTCTTGCCTTAGGCTATGTTGAAAACTATAAGCTTGCTAGGCTAATGTAAAATAATTTGGGCCTTCTTTTTGCATAAGGCTATGTAAAAATATCGGCCTTGCTAGGCTATATAAAATGATGGCTTTGCGAGGCTATGTAAAATATGACCCTGCTCGTATCGGATAACTATGGCCTTGCTAAGGCAAGCAAACTATGGCCTTTGCTAGTCTATGCTAAAATATGGCTTGCTATGCATGTTAAATATCGCATTGCTATTCCTATGTAAAAATAAATGGCCAGTTGCTAGGCTATGCAAAAACTAATGGTCTTGGCTATGGCTATGATAAAAATATGTCACCTTGCTCAGCCTATGGTAAAAATTTGGGCCTTGGCTAGCGCTATGGCAAATAAATTTGGCCTTTGCTAGACTATGACAAAAACTCTGCCTCTGGCCTTACTAGTATATGTAAAAGAAAATATAGCCTTGTTAAACGGTGTGCAAAAATAATGGCCCTTATTTTTTATTTTAGTATATGTAAAACCTATGTCCCTCCTTTTAGGCTATGCCAAAACTATGATCTTGCTAGAAACTATTTAAAAATATGGCCTTGGTAGTGTATGTAATATAATAATATCTCCTTAGCTAGGCTATATAAAATAAATGGTCTTTTGCTAGGATATGAAAATAAAAAATGGATGGGTGGGGTGGGGCCTTTGGCTGTGCTTTGTAAAAATTATGGACCTTACTATGGCTATGCAAATTAAATTTTTGGCCTTGGTTAGGCTATGTAAAAACTATGGTCCCATTGCAAGGCTTATGCGAAAACATGTAGGCCCTTTGCTAGGCTTTTGGTAAAATTTGTTTGGCCTTGCTATAAGGCCGATGGTAAAATATTGACCTTGGTAGGTCTATGTGAAATATGGCCTTCCAAATGCTATGTAAAATTATTGCACCTTGCTAGGCTATTGCAAAAAAACTAATGGCCTTGTAAAGACTAATGTAAAATAAAAATGGCCTATAAAAAAAATACCCTTGCAAAGCTATACAAACTAATGGCCTTACTATTAAAACTACTACCTTATTACTTAGGTCTATTGAAAATTATGGAACTTTTTGCTAGGCCTAATGTAAAAGTATGGCCTTGCTTAGGCTATGTAAATTTTTTTAAAATTGGGACTTGCTAAGGCTATGTAAAATATGCCTTGCTAGGCCTTATTTCAAATATGGCCTTGGTTGGGCTAATGGCTTAAAAATGAAAAATGGCCTTGTCTAGGTCTAGTATAAACCTAATGGCGGCCTTGGTAGAGACTATTGTGGAACTTATGTTCCTTTTTGCTAGGCTTCTGTAAAAACATGAACTTATGACCCATTAGCGAAATAGGAATGCAAAACTATGCGGGCCTTGCTAAAGGGCTATGCACAAAAGTATGGCCATGCTAGGGCTAAGTTAAAAACTATAAGCCTTTGCTAGGGTAATGTAAAATATGGCGGCCTTGCTAGGGTTATGTAAAATATGGCCTTGCTAGGGCCTATGCAAAACCTATGGGTCCCTTGCTAGGCTATGTGAAATAAATTGTCATTGCACTTAGACCTATGTGAAATTATAGCCTTGCCTTAGGCTATGCCAAAAACTATGGCCTTTTGCTAGGCAATGTAAACAAAATTATGGCCCTTGGGGAGGCTACGTAAAATTTTATTTTTGGCCTTTGCTACGGCTATGCAAAACAACCCTTGGCCTTGCTGAGCTATGTAAAATATGTCCTTGCAAGGGTATGTAAAATAATTCCTTGCTAGGCTACGCAAAATATGGCCTTGCTAGGATATGTAAAATATGGATTTGCAAGGCTATGCAAAAATATGGCCTTGCTAGGCTATGTAAAATATGGCCTTGCTAGGCTATGTAAAATATGATATTGCAAGGCTATCCAAAACTATGGCCTTGCTAGGCTATGTAAAATATGCCCTTGCTAGGCTATGTAAAATATGTCCTTCCTAGGCTGTGCAAAACTATGGCCTTGCTAGGCTATGTAAAATATGGCCTTGCTAGGCTATGCAAAATATGGCCTTCCTAGGCTATGTAAAATATGGCCTTGCTAGGCTATGTAAACTATGACCTTCCTAGGTTATGTAAAATATGGCCTTGCTAGGCTGTATAAAATATGGCCTTGCTAGGCTATGTAAGATATGGCCTTGAAAGATTATGTAAAATAAGGTTGGCCTTGACTAGGCTTTGTGGAGTAAATAATGCCTTCGTTAGCCGCTCTGCAAAAAATGGCCTTGCTAGGCTATGTAAAATATGTCCTTCCTAGGCTATGCAAAACTATGGTCTTGTTAGGCTATGTAAAATATGGCCATGTTAGGATATGTAAAATATGGCCTTGCTAGGCTATATAAAATATGGCCTTCCTAGGCTATGTAAAATATGGCCTTGTTATGCTATATAAAATATGGCCTTGCTAGGCTATGTAAAATATGGATTTACTAGACTCTGTTAAATACGGTTTTGTTAGGCTATGTAAAATATGGCTTTGCTGGGCTATGTAAAATATGGCCTTGCTAGGCTATGTAAAATATGCCCTTGCTAGGCTATGCAAAATATGGCCTTGCTCAGCTATGTAAAATATGGCCTTGCTTGGATATGTCAAAATGGCTTTGATAGGTTATGTAAAATTTGGCCTTGCTAGGCTAAGTAATATAAAATATGGCCTTGCCAGGAATTGTAAAATATGGCCTTGCTAGGCTATGTAAAAAATGGCCTTGCTAAGCAATATAAAATATGGCCTTGCTAGGATATGTAATATAAGGCCTTGTTAGGCAATGCAAAACTATGGCCTTGATAGAGTATGTAAAATATGGCCTTGCTAGGCTATGTTAAATATGGGCTTACTAGGCTATGGAAAATATGGCCTTGCTAGGCTATGTAAATTATGGCCTTGCTAGGCTATGCAAAATATGTCCTTGCTAGGCTATGTAAAATATGGCCTTGCTAGGCTATGTAAAACCATGTCCTTGTAAGGTTATGTAAAATATAGCCTTGCTATGCTATGTAAAATATGGCCTTGCTAGGCTATACAAAACTATAGCCTTGCTAAGCTATGCAAAACTATGGCCTTGCTAAGCTATGCAAAACTATGGCCTTGCTAGCTATGTAAAATATGGCCTTACTAGGCTATGTAAAATATGGCCTTGCTAGGCTATGAAAACTATGTCCTTGCTAGAATATGTGAAATATGTCCTTGCTAGGCTGTGGAAAATATGACCTTGTTTGGCTATGTAAAATATGGCCTTGCTAGGCTATGTAAAACTATGGTGTTGCTAGGCTATGTAAAATATGGCCTTGCTAGGGAATGCAAAACTATGGACTTGCTAAGCTATATAAAATATGGTATTGCAAGGGTATGTAAAATATGACCTTGCTAGGCTATGTAGAATATGACCTTGTTAGCTATGTAAAATATGGCCTTGCTAGGCTATGTAAAATATGGCCTTGTTAGGCTATGCAAAATATGGCCTTACTTGGCTATGTAAAATATGGCCATGCTAGGCTATGTAGACTGTGGTCTTGCAAGGTATGTAAAATATGGACTTAATAGGCTATGCAAAAATATGGCCTTGCTAGGGTATGCAAAATATGGCCTTGCTGGGGCCAGTGTAACAAAATATGATATTGCAAGGCTATGCAAAACTATGGCCTTGCTAGGCTATGTAAAATATGGCCTTGCTAGGCTATGTAAAACTATGGCCTTGCTAGGCTGTGTAAAATATGGCCTTGCTAGGCTATGTAAAATATGGCCTTGCTAGGCTATGCAAAATTTGGCTTTGTTAGGCTATATAAAATATGGCCTTGCCTAAGGCTGTATGTGTACAATATTGGCCTGTTGCTAGGCTATGTAAAAATATGGGCCGTATGGTAGGCTATGTAAAAATAGTTCCTTTCCTTACTAGGCTCATGCAAAAAAACTTATGGCAATTGCTAGGCTTATGGTCAAATATGGGCCCTTGCTAGGCTATGTAAAGTATAAGCCCTTGCTAGGATATGGCAACAAAACTATGGCCTTGCTATGGCTATTGTAAAATATGTCGCCTTCCTAGGCTATGTGAAATATGGCCTTGCTAGGCTATGTACAAAATAGTGGAATTTTGATAGGGTGGAAATGCAAAAAAATTATTTCCGTGCTAGACTATGCAAAAATATGGACTTGCTAGGCTATGTAAAATATGGTCTTGCTAGGCTTTGTAAAATATGGCCTTGCTAGGCTTTGTAAAATAGTGCCTTTGCTAGGCTATGTAAAAATTTAAAATGTTTCCCATTGCTTAGGCTTTGAAACAAAAACTATATTTCCTATGCTCAGGCTACGTCAAAACTATGGCATTGCTAGGGCTATGTAAAAATATTAGCCTTGCTAAGCCTTATGTTGAAAATATGTTCCTTGCTAGCTATGCAAAACTATGGTCCTTAGTAGAACTATGTTAAAATATTGTCCTTGCTAGGCTATGTAAAATCTATCCCCGGCCCCCCCCCCCCACCCAATTGCTTAGGCTATGTAAAAATATGGGCCTTGATAAGGCAATTGTTAAAATAATTGGTATTGCTAGGCTATGTAAAATATGGCCTCACTAGGCGTGGGTGAAAATAGTGTCATTTGGCTAGGGCTATGCAATACAATGGCCTTGGTAGGCTATGTAAAATATGGCCTTTATAGGCTATGTAAAACTATGGCCTTGCTAGGCTATTTAAAATATGTCCTTGCTAGGCTATGCAATACAATGGCCTTGGTAGGCTATGTAAAATATGGCCTTTATAGGCTATGTAAAACTATGGCCTTGCTAGCCTATGTAAAATATGTCCTTGCTAGGCTATGCAAAACTATGTCCTTAGTAGACTATGTAAAATATGTCCTTGCTAGGCTATGTAAAATATGGCCTTGCTAGGCTATGTAAAATATGGCCTCACTAGGCTGTGTGAAATATGTCATTGCTAGGCTATGCAATACAATGGCCTTGGTAGGCTATGTAAAATATGGCCTTTATAGGCTGTGTAAAATATGGCCTTGCTAGGGTATGTAAAATATGGCCTTGTTAGGCTATGCAAAATATGGCCTTGCTAGTTTATGTTAAATATGTCCTTGCTAGGCTATGTAAAATATGGCCTTGCTAGGCTATGTAAAATATGGCCTTGCTAGGCTAATGCCAATATGGCTTGCTAGTTTGTTTAAATATGTCCTTGCTAGGCTAGGTAAAATATGACTTTTCCTCGCTATGGAAAACTAGGGCCTTGCTAGGGTCAATGCAAATATGCTCTTCCTATGCTATGTAAAATTGGCCTTGCTAGTCTATGAAAAATTTATGGCCTTGCTAGTCGGTGTAAAATATGGCCTGCTAGGCTAGTAAAATATGACTTTCCTAGCTATGGAAAACTATGGCCTTGCTAGGGTATGCAAAATTATGGCTGCCTATGCTGAATTGTAAAATCTGGCCTTTCCTTCGTCTATGAAAATATGCCTTGGCTAAGGCTGTGTAAATATGGCCCTTGCTATGCCTATATAAATTAGGCCTTTAGCTAGGCTATATGTAGAAAATATGGATACCTTGCTTAGGCTATGTAAAATATGGCCTTGAAAATATGGGCCTATGTAAATATGGCCTTTTTTCGGCTATGCAAAATAAAATGGCCTTACTTGGCCTATGTAAAATTATGGCCTATGCTAGGTCTATGTAGACTGTGGTCTTGTAAGAAGTATTTGTAAAATATGGAGCTTAACTAGGCTATGCAAAAATATGGCCTTGCTTAGGCTTATGTAAAATATGGGGCCTTGCCTGGGCCATGGAATAAATAGGATATTGCAAGGGCTATGCAAAACTATGGCCTTGCTAGGCTACGTAAAATCAATGGCCTTGCCTTAGGACTATGTAAAACGATGGGCCTTGCTAGGCCTATGTAAAAACTATGGCCTTGCTAGGGCTTATGTAAAATATGGCGGCCTTGCTAGGCTGTGTAAAATATGGCCTTGGCTATTGCTATGTAAAATATGGCCTTGCTAGGCTATGTAAAACTATGGCCATTGCCTTAGGCCTGTGTAAAATATCTGGCCTTGCTGGTATGTAAAACTAATGGCCATTGCTAGGCTGATGTAAAACGATGGCCTTGCTAGGCTATGTAAAAATTATGGCCCTTGCTAGGCTATGCTTAAAACTATGGCCTTGCTAGGCTTATAATAAAAACTATGGCCTTGCTATAGGCTATGTAAAATATGGCCTTGGCTAGGCTTGTCTAAAATTGGCCTTGCTTAAAAGGCTATGGTAAACCTTATTGGCCTTTGCTAGGGCTATGCAAAATATGACCTTGCTAGGCTATGTAAACTATGGCCTTGCTAGGGTATGTAAAATATGGACTTTCTAGGCTATGCAAAAATATTTCCTTGCTAGTCTATGTAAAATATGGCCTTGCTAGACTATGTAAAATATGGCCTTCCTAGGCTATGTAAAGTATGGTCTTACTAGGCTATGCAAAACTATGGCGTTGCAAGGATATGTAAAATATGCCCTTGCTAGGTTATATAAAATATGGCCTTGCTAGGTTATATAAAATATGGCCTTGCTAGGGTAGCAAAACTATGGCCTTACTAGGCTATGTAAAACATGGCCTTGCGAGGCTATGCCAAACATGGCCTTGGTAGGCTATGTAAAATATTTCCTTGCTATGCTATGTAAAAAATGGACTTGCTAGGCTATGTAAAGTATAGTCTTGCTAGGCTATGCAAAACTATGGCCTTGCTAGGCTATTTCAAATATGGCCTTGCTAGGATATGTAAAATATGACCTTGCTAGGATATGTAAAATATGGCCTTGCTAGGCTATGCAAAAATATGGCCTTGCTACGCAATGTAAAATATGGCCTTGCTAGGCTATGTAAACTATGGCCTTGCCAGATTATGTAAAATTTGGACTTGCTAGGCTATGTAAAATATGGCCTTGCTAGGTTATGTAAAATATGGCCTTGCTAGGCTATGTAAAATATGGTCTTGCTAGGCTATGCAGAAGTATGGCCTTGCTAGGATATGTAAAATATGGCCTTGCTAGATTCTGTAAAATATGGCCTTTCTAGGCTATGTGAAATATGGCCTTGCTAAGCTATGTGAAATATGGCCTTGCTAGGATTTGTAAAATATGACCTTACTAGGATATGTAAAATACGGCTTTGCTAGGCTATGTAAAATATGGCCTTGCTAGGCTATGTAAAATATGGCCTTGCTAGGCTATGTAAAATATGGTCTTGCTAGGCTATGCAGAAGTATGGCCTTGCTAGGATATGTAAAATATGACCTTGCTAGGTTATGTAAAATATGGCCTTTCTAAGCTATGTAAAATATGACCTTGCTAGGCTATGTAAAATATGGCCTTGCTAGGCTATGTTAAAAAATGCCTTGATATGCTATGTACAATATGGCCTTGCTAAGCTATGCAAAACTATGGCCTTGCTAAGCTATGCAAAACTATGGCCTTGCTAAGCTATGCAAAACTATGGATTTGCTGGCTATGTAAAATATGGCCTTACTAGGCTATGTTAAATATGGCTTTGCTAGGCTTTGAAAACTATGGCCCTGCTAGACTATGTAAAATATGTCCTTGCTAGGCTGTGGAAAATATGACCTTGTTAGGCTATGTAAAATATGGCCTTACTAGGCTATGTAAAACTATGGGGTTGCTAGGCTATGTAAAATATGGCCTTGCTAGGGTATGCAAAACTATGGCCTTGCTAAGCTAAGTAAAATATGTCTTGCTAGGGTATGTAAAATATGGCCTTGCTAGGCTATGTAGAATATGACCTTGCTAGGCTATGTAAAATATGACCTTGCTAGGCTATGAAAAGTAGGGCCTTGCTACCTATGTAAAATATGGCCTTGCAAGGCTATGTAAAATATGGCCTTGTTAGCCTATACAAAATATGGCCTTGCTAGGCTATGTAAAATATGGCCTTGCTAGGCTATGTAGACTGTGGCCTTGCAAGGTATATAAAATATGGACTTACTAGGCTATGCAAAAATATGGCCTTGCTAGGCTATTTAAAATATGGCCTTACTAGGCTATGTAAAATATGATATTGCAAGGCTATGCAAAACTATGGCCTTGCTAGGCTATGTAGACTGTGGCCTTGCAAGGTATGTAAAATATGGGATTACTAGGCTATGCAAAAATATGCCTTGCTCAGGCTATTGTAAAAATAAAAATGGCCTTGCCTAGATTCTGGCCTAAAAATTATTGGCTTTCATAGGCTATGTAAAATATGGCCTTGCTAGGCTATGTAAAATATGGCCTTGCTAGGCTATGTAAAATATGGCCTTGCTTAGCAATATAAAATATGGCCTTGCTAGCCTATGTAAAAAATGGCCTTGCTAAACAATATAAAATATGGCCTTGTTAGGGTATGCTAAACTATGGCCTTGATAGAGTATGTAAAATATGGCTTTGCTAGGCTCTGTAAAATATGGCCTTGCTAGTCTATGTAAAATATGGCCTTGCTAGGCTATGTAAAATATGGCCTTGCTAGGCTATGCAAAATATGGCCTTGCTAGGCTATGTAGAATATGGCCTTGCTAGGCTAGGCAAAACCATGTCCTTGTAAGATTATGTAAAATTTGGCCTTGCTAGGCTATGTAAAATATGGCCTTTCAAGGCTTTATAAAATACATTCAAGCTAGACTATGTAAAATATGGCCTTGCTAGGCTATGTAAAATCTGGCCTTGCTAGCCTATACAAGATATGGCCTTGCAAGGCTATGTAAAATATGTCCTTGCTAGGCTATGTAAAATATGTCCTTGAAAGGCTATGCAAAATATGGCCTTGCTAGGCTATGTAAAAATATTGCCTTGCTAGGTTATGTAAAATATGCCTTGCTAGCCTATGCAAAACTATGGCCTTGCGAGGTTATGTAAAATTTGGCCTTGCTAGGCTATGTATAACTATAGTCTAGCTAGGCTGTGTAAAGTATGGCCTTGCTAGGCTATGTAAAATATTGTCTTGCTAGGTAATGTAAAATATGGCATAGCTAGGTTAAGCAAAACTATGGCCTTGCCAGGCTATGTAAAATTGGCCTTGCTAGGCGATGAAAAACTATGGTCTAGCTAGGCTATGTAAAATATGGCCTTGCTAGTCTATGTAAAATATGGCCTTGCTAGGCTATGTTAAAAATTGCCTTGCTATGCTATGTAAAATATGGCATTGCTAAGCTATGCAAAAAAAAAAAACTATCCTGCTCAAAAAGCTATGCAAAAAAAAAACTATGGCCTTTTTCTAAGCTATGGCAAAAAACTATGTCCTTGCTAAGCTATGCAAAACTATGGCCTTGCTAGGTATGTAAAATATGGCCTTACTAGGCTATGTAAAATAGGTCTTGCTAGGCTATGAAAACTATGGCCCTGTTAGACTATGTAAAATATGTCCTTGCTAGGCTGTGGAAAATATGACCTTGTTAGGCTATGTAAAATATGGCCTTGCTATGGTATGCAAAACTATGGCCTTGCTGAGCTATGTAAAATATAGTCTTGCAAGTGTATGTAAAATATGGCCTTGCTAGGCTATGTAGAATATGACCTTGCTAGGCTATGTAAAATATGACCTTACTAGGCTATGAAAAATATGGCGTTGCTAGCTATGTAAAATATGGCCTTGCTAGGCTATGTAAAATATGGCCTTGTTAGGCTCTGCAAAATATGGCCTTACTAGGCTATGTAAAATATGGCCATGCTAGGCTATGTAGACTGTGGCCTTGCAAGGTATGTAAAATATGGACTTACTAGGCTATGCAAAAATATGGCCTTGCTAGGCTATTTAAAATTTTTTTTTTTTTTCCTTGCTAGCTTATGCAAAACTATGGCCTTGCTAGGCTATGTAAAATATGGCCTTGCTAGGCTATGTAAAACTATGGCCTTGCTAAGGTGTGTAAAATATGGCCTTACTAGGCCATGTAAAATATGGCCTTGCTAGGCTATGCAAAATATGGCCTTGCTAGGCTATTTAAAATATGGCCTTGCTAGGCTGTGTTAAATATGTCCTTGCTAGGCTATGTAAAACTATGGCCTTGCTAGGCTATGTAAAATATGGCCTTGCTAGGCTATGTAAAACTATGGTCTTGCTGGGCTATGTAAAATATGGCCTTGCTAGGCTATGCAAAACTATGGCCTTGCTAGGCTATGTAAAATATGGCCTTGCTAGGCTATGTAAAACTATGGCCTTGCTAGGCTGTGTAAAATATGGCCTTACTAGGTCATGTAAAATATGGCCTTGCTAGGTTATGCAAAATATGGCCTTGCTAGGCTATATAAAATATGGCCTTGCTAGGCTATGTAAAATATGGCCTTGCTAGTTTGTTAAATATGTCCTTGCTAGGCTATGTAAAATATGACTTTCCTAGGCTATGGAAAACTATGGCCTTGCTAGGGTATGCAAAATATGGCCTTCCTATGCTATGTAAAATATGGCCTTGCTAGGCTATGTTAAAAATTGCCTTGCTATGCTATGTAAAATATGACCTTGCTAAGCTATGCAAAACTATGGCCTTGCTAAGCTATGCAAAACTATGGCCTTGCTAAGTATGTAAAATATGGCCTTACTAGGCTATGTAAAATATGGTCTTGCTAGGTTATGAAAACTATGGCCATGTTAGACTATGTAAAATATGTCCTTGCTAGGCTGTGGAAAATATGACCTTGTTAGGCTATGTAAAATATGGCCTTGCTAGGGTATGCAAAACTATGGCCTTGCTAAGCTATGTAAAATATAGTCTTGCAAGTGTATGTAAAATATGGCCTTGCTAGGCTATGTAGAATATGACCTTGCTAGGCTATGTAAAATATGACCTTACTAGGCTATGAAAAATATGGCGTTGCTAGCTATGTAAAATATGGCCTTGCTAGGCTATGTAAAATATGGCCTTTTTAGGCTCTGCAAAATATGGCCTTACTAGGCTATGTAAAATATGGCCATGCTAGGCTATGTAGACTGTGGCCTTGCAAGGTATGTAAAATATGGACTTACTAGGCTATGCAAAAATATGGCCTTGCTAGGCTATTTAAAATATGTCCTTGCTAGGCTATGCAAAACTATGGCCTTGCTAGGCTATGTAAAATATGGCCTTGCTAGGCTATGTAAAACTATGGCCTTGCTAGGCTGTGTAAAATATGGCCTTACTAGGCCATGTAAAATATGGCTTTGCTAGGCTATGCAAAATATGGCCTTGCTAGGCTATATAAAATATGGCCTTGCTAGGCTATGTAAAATATGGCCTTGCTAGGCTATGTAAAATATGACCCTGCTCTGTTATGGAAAACTATGGCCTTGCTAGGCTATGCAAAACTATGGCCTTGCTAGGCTATGTAAAATATGGCCTTGCTATGCTATGTTAAATATGGCATTGCTATTCTTTGTAAAATATGGCCTTGCTAGGCTATGTAAAATATGGCCTTGCTAGGCTATGTAAAATATGGCCTTGCTAGGTTATGCAAAAGTGTGGTCTTGCTAGGCTATGTAAAATATGGCCTTGCTAGGCTATGTAAAATATGGCCTTGCTAGGCTATGTCAAATATGGCCTTGCTAGGCTATGGAAAATCTGGCCCATATAGTATATGAAAAATATAGCCTTGTTAGGGTGTGCAAGAATATGGCCCTTGTAGGCTATGTAAAATATGTCCTCTTTAGGCTATACAAAACTATGTCCTTGCTAGACTATTTAAAATATGGCCTTGGTAGTGTATGTAAAATATATCCTTGCTAGGCTATAAAAATATGGTCTTGCTAGGATATGTAAAATATGGCCTTGCTTTGCTATGTAAAATATGGACTTACTAGGCTATGCAAATCTATGGCCTTGTTAGGCTATGTAAAATATGGCCTTCCAAGACCATGCGAAACTATAGCCTTGCTAGGCTATGTAAAATTTGGACTTGCTAGGCGATGTAAAATATTGCCTTGATAGGCTATGGGAAATATGGCCTTCCAAGTCTATGTAAAATATTGCCTTGCTAGGCTATTCAAAACTATGGCCTTGTAAGACTATGTAAAATATGGCCTTGCAAGTCTATGCAAAACTATGGCCTTGCTATGCTATGTAAAATATGGCCTTGCTAGGCTATGCAAAACTATGGCCTTGCTATGCTATGTAAAATATTGCCTTGCTAGGCTATCTAAAATATGGCCTTGCTAGGCTATGTAAAATTTGGATTTGTAGGCTATGTAAAATATGGCCTTGCTAATCTATTTCAAATATGGCCTTGGTGGGCTATGTAAAATATAGCCTTGCTAGGCGATGTAAAATATGTCCTTGCTAGGCTATGTAAAATATAGCCTTCCTAGGCTATGCAAAACTATGGCCTTACTAGGCTATATAAAATATATCCTTGCGAAGCTATGCCAAAAATGGCCTTGGTAGGCTATGTAAAATATTTCCTTGCTAGGCTATGCAAATACTATGGCATTGCTAAGCTATGTAAAATAAGGCCTTGCTAGGCTATGTAAAGTATAGCCTTGATAGGCTATGCAAAACTATGGCCTTGCTAGGCTATTTGAAATATGGCCTTGCTAGGATATGTAAAATATGACCTTGCTAGGATATGTAAAATATGGCCTTTTTAGGCTATATAAAATATGTCCTTGCTAGGCTATGCAAAATATGGCATTGCTATGCTATGTAAAATATGGCCTTGTTAGTGTATGTTAAATATGAACTTGCTAGGCTATGTAAAATATAGCCTTGCTAAGCTATGTAAAATATGGCGTTGCTAGGTTATACAAAACTATGGCCTTGGTAGGCTATGTAAAATATGGCCTTACTAGGCTATGAAAAATATGGTCTTGCTAGAGTATGTAAAATATGACCTTGCTAGGCTAAGTGAAATATGGCCTTGCTAGGCTATGAAAAAAATGGCCTAGCTAGGCTATGTAAAATATGGCCTTGCTAGGCTATGTAAAATATGGCCTTGCGAGGCTATGTAAAATATGACCTTTTTAGGCTATGTAAAATATGGCATTGCTAGGGTATGTAAAATATGACCTTGCTATGTTATGCAAAACTATGGCCTTGCTACGCTATGCAAAACTATGGCCTTGCTAGGCTATGTAAAATATGGACTTGCTATGCTATGTAAAATATGTCCTTCAAAGTCTATGTAAAATATGGCCTTGCTCGGTTATGTAAAATATGGCCTTGCTACGCTATGGAAAGTATGGCCTTGCTAGGCTATAATAAAACATGTCCTTGCTAGCCTATGTAAAATATGGCCTTGCTATGCTATGTCAAATATGGTCTTGCTAGGGTATGGAAAACTATGGACTTGCTAGGCTATGTAAAATATGGCCTTGCTAGGCTATGCAAAAATATGGCCCTTGTAGGCTATGTAAGATATGGCCTCTCTAAGCTATGCAAAACTATGTCCTTTTTAGACTATTTAAAATATGGCCTTGCTAGGGTATGTAGAATATCGCCTAGCGAGGCTATAAAAAATGTGGTATTGCTAGGCTATGTAAAATATGGCCTTGCTATGCTATGTAAAATATGGCCTTGCTAGGCTATGTAAAATATGGCCTTGGTAGGCTATGTAAAATATGGCCTTGGTAGGCTATGTAAAATATGGCCTTGGTAGGCTATGCAAAACTATGGCCATGTAAGGCTATGCAAAACTATGACCATGTAAGGCTATGCAAAACTATGGCCTTGCAAGGCTATGCAAAACTATGGCCTTGCTAGGCTATGTAAAATAATTAACTTGCTAGGCTATGTAAAATTTAGACTTGAAAGGCTATGTAAAATATGGCCTTGCAAGAGTATGTCAAATATTACCTTGCTATGCTATATAAAATGTGTCTTTGCTATTTTATGTAAAATATGTCCTTGCTAGGCTAGGTAAAATATGGCCTTGCAGATTACGTAAAATATGGCTTTGGTAGGCTGTGTAAAATATGGTCTTGCTAGGCTATGAAAAATATGGCCTTGCTAGGCTATAATAAAATATGTCCTTGCTAGCGTATGTAAAATATGGCCTTGTATAGGCTATATCAAATATGGCCTTGCTAGGCTATGGAAAAATATGGCCTTGCTAGGCTATGGAAAAATATGGCCTTGCTAGGTATGTAAAATATGGCCTTGCTAGGCCCTTGTAATCTATGTAAGATATGGCCTCTCTAAACTTTGGCCCTGCTAGACTATTTAAAATATGGCCTTAGTAGGATATAAAAAATATGGTCTTGCTAGGCTATATAAAATATGGCCTTGCTCTGCTATGTAAAATATGGCCTTGCTAGGCTATGCAAAACTATGGCCTTGTTATTCTATGTTATATATTGCCTTGCTACGCTATGCAAAACTATGGCCTTGCTAGGCTATGCAAAACTATGGCCTTGCTAGGCTATGTAAAATATGGCCTTGCTAGGCTATGCAAAACTATTGTCTTGCTAGGCTATGTAAAATATTTCCTTGCTAGGCTTTGCAAAAGTATGGCCTTGGTAGGCTATGTGAAATATGCTCTTGCTAGGTTATGTAAAATTTGGCTTCCTAGGCTATGTAAAATATGGCCTTGCTAGGCTATTTAAAACTATGGCCCAGCTAGGCTATGTAAAATATAACCTTGGTAGGATATGTAAAATATAGCCTTTCTAGGCTATGTAAAATATGGCCTTGCTTGGGTATGTAAAATATGGCCTTGCTAGGGTATGGAAAACTATGTCCTTACTAGGATATATAAAATATGTCCTTGCTAGGCTATGTAAACTATGGCCTTGATAGGTTATGTAAAATATGGACTTGCTAGGCTATGCAAAAATATTTCCTTGCTAGGCTATGTAAAATATGGCCTTGCTAGGCTATGTAAAATATGGTCTTGCTTGGCTATGCAAAACAATGGCCTTGCTAGGATATGTAAAATATGGCCTTGCTAATTATGTAAAATATGTCCTTGCTAGGCTATGTAAAATATTTCCTTCCCAGGCTATGCAAAACTATGGCCTTACTAGGCTATGTAAAAAATGGCCTTGCGAGGCTATGCCAAACATGGCCTTGGTAGGCTATGTAAAATATTTCCTTGCTAGGCTATGCAAAAACTATGGTATTGCTAGGCTATGTAAAAAAAATGGCCTTGATAGGCTATGTAAAGTATAGCCTTGCTAGGCTATGCAAAACTATGGCCTTGCTAGGCTATTTGAAATATGGCCTTGCTAGGCTATGTAAAATATGGCCTTGCTAGGCTATGCAAAAATATTTCCTTGCTAGGCTATGTAGAATATGGCCTTCCTAGGTTATTTAAAATATGGCCTTCCTAGGGTATGCAAAACTATGGCCTTACTAGGCTATGTAAAACGTGGCCTTGCGAGGCTATGGCAAACATGGCCTTGATAGGCTATGTAAAATATTAACTTGCTAGGCTATGTAAAAAATGCCCTCGCTAGGCTATGTAAAGTATAGCCTTGCTAGGCTATGCAAAACTATGGCCTTGCTAGGCTATTTGAAATATGGCCTTGCTAGGATTTGTAAAATATGAACTTGCTAGGATATGTAAAATATGGCCTTGCTAGGGTATGTAAAATATGGCCTTGCTAGGCTATGTAAAATATGGCTTGGTAGGCTATTCAAATCTCTGGCCTTGTAAGGCTATGTTAAATATGGCCTTGTAAGGCTATGCAAAACTATGGTCTTGCTAGGCTATGTAAAATATGGCCTTGCTAGGCTATGCAAAACTATGGCCTTGCTACGAAATGTAAAATATGGCCTTGCTAGGCTATGTAAACTATGGCCTTGCTAGGTTATGTAAAATATTTGGACTTGCTAGGCTATGTAAAATATGGTCTTCCTAGGCTATGTAAAATATGTCCTTGCTAGGCGATGTAAAATTTGGCCTTGCTAGGCCATGTAAAATATGGCCTTGCTAAGCTATGTGAAATAGGGCCTTGCAGGGCTATGTAAAATATGAACTTCCTAGGCAATGCAAAACTATGTCCTTACTAGGCTATGTGAAACATGGCCTTGCAAGGCTATGCCAAACATGGCCTTGGTAGGATATGTAAAATATTTCCTTGCTAGGCTATTTGAAGTATAGCCTTGCTAGGCTATGCAAAACTATGGCCTTGCTAGGCTATTTGAAATATGGCCTTGCTAGGATATGTAAAATATGACCTTGATATGATATGTAAAATATGGCCTTGCTAGGCTATGTAAAATAAGGCCTTGCTAGGCTATGCAAAATATGGCCTTGCTAGGCTATGTAAACTATGGCCTTGCTAGGGAATGTAAAATATGTACTTGCTAGGCTATACGAAAATATTTCCTTTTTAGGCTATTTAAAATATGGCCTTGCTAGACTATGTAAAATATGGCCTTGCTAGGCGATGCAAAACTATGGTCTAGCTAGGCTATGTAAAATATGGCCTTGCTAGGCTATACAAAACTATGGCCTTGCTAGCTATGTAAAATATGGCCTTGCTAGGATATGTCAAATATGGCCTTTCTAGGCTATATAAAACTATGGCCTTACTAGACTATGTAAAATATGTCCTTGCTATGCTGTGTAAAATATGACCTTCCTAGGCCATTCAAAACTATGGCCTTGCTAGGCTGTGCAAAAGTATGGCCATGCTAAGTTATGTAAAATATTGGCTTGTTAGGTTTATGTAAAATATAGCCTTGCTAGGGTATGTAAAATATGGCCTTGCTAGGCTATGTAAAATATGACCTTGCTATGATATACAAAACTATGGCCTTGCTAGGCTATGTAAAATATGACCTTGCTAGCCTATGTAAAATATGGCCTTGCTAGGCTATGCAAAACTATGGCCTTGCTAGGCTATGTAAAATATGGCCTTGCTAGGCTATTTAAAACTATGGCCTTGCTAGGGTATGTAAAATATGGCCTTGCTAGGGTATGCTAAACTACGGCCTTGCTAAACTATGTAAAATATGGCCTCGCAAGGATATGTAAAATATGGCCTTGCTAGGTTAAGTAGAATATAACCTTGCTAGCCTATGTAAAATATGACCTTGCTAGGCTATGAAAAATATAGCCTTGCTAGGCTCTGTCAAATATGGCCTTGCTAGGCTATGTAAAATATGGCCTCGTTAGGCTATGCAAAATATGGCCTTGCTAGGCTATGTAAAATATAGCCATGCTGGGCTATGTAGACTATGGCCTTGCTAGGGTATGTAAAATATGGAGTTGCTAGGTTATGCAAAAATATGGCTTTGCTAGGCTATGTAAAATATAGCCTTGCGAAGGTATGTAAAATATGGCCTTGCTAGGATATGTTAAATATGATATGGCAAGGCTATGCAAAACTATGGCCTTGCTAGGCTATGTAAAATATGGCCTTGCTAGGCTATGTAAAATATGTTCTTGGTAGGCTATGCAAAAACATGGCCTTGCTAGGCTACGTAAAATATGGCTTTGCTAGGCTATGTAAAACTATGGCCTTGCTAGGCTGTGTAAAATATGGCCTTGCTAGGCTATGCAAAATATAGCTTTGCTAGGCTATGTAGAATGTGGCCTTGCAAGGCTATAATAAAATATGTCCTTGATAGCCTATGTAAAATATGGCCTTGCTAGGCTATGTAAAATGTGGCCTTGCTAGGCTATGCAAAACTATGGCCTTGCTAGGCTATGTGAAATATGGCCTTGCTAGGCTATGTCAAATATAGCCTTGCTAGGCTATGTCAAATATGGCCTTGATAGGGTATGCAAAAATATGGCCTTGCTAGGCTATGTAAACTATGGCCTTGCTAGGCTATGCATAATATGGCCTTCCTAGGCCTTGTAAAATATGATATTACTAGGCTATGTAAATATGGCCTTGCTAGGCTATGTAAACTATGGCCTTGCTAGGCTATGTAAAATATGACCTTGCTAGGCTATGTAAAATATGGCCTTGCTAGGCTATGTAAACTATGGCCTTGCTAGGCTATGCAAAATATGGCTTTGTTAGGCTATGTAAAATATGGCCTTGCTAGGCTATGTAAAATATGGACTTGCTAGGCAATGTAAAGAAAATTTGACTTGCTAAGGCTATGCTAATAATTATGGCCTTGGCCCTTAGGCTATGGTAACATATGCCTTGCGAAGCTAATTTAAAATGGAGGTATTTGCTAGGCTATTTAAAATATGGTATTGCAAGGCTATATGAAATATGTACTTGCTAGGCTGCACAACTTTGGCCGTACTATGCTATGTAAAATATGGCCTTCCTAGGCTGTTCAAAATATGGCCTTGCTAGGCTATGCAAAACTATGGCCTTGTTATGGTATGTAAAATATGGCCTTACTAGGCTATGCAAGACTATGTCCTTTCTAGGCTATGTAAAATATTGCCTTGCTAGGCTATGTAAAATATGGCCTTGCTGGCGTATATAAAATATGGCCTTGCTAGGCTATGCAAAACTATGGCCTTGCTACGCTATGTAAAATATGTCCTTGCTAGGCTATGTAAAATATGGCCTTGCTAGACTATATAAAATTTGTTCTTGCTAGTCTATGTAAAATATGGTCTTGCTAGGATATGTAAAATATGGCCTTGTATGGTCTTGCTAGGATATGTAAAATATGGCCTTGCTAGGTTATGTAAAATTTTCCTTGCTAGGCCATGCAAAATATGACCTTTCTATGCTCTGAAAAATATGGCCTTGCTAGGCTATGTAAAATATGGCCTTGCTTGGCTATGTAAAATGTGTACTTGCTAGGCTATGGAAAACTATGGCCTTGCTAGGCTATGGAAAACTATAGCCTTGCTAGGCTATGCCAAACATTGCCTTGCTAGGCTATGGAAAATATGGCCTTGCTAGGCTATGTAAAGTATATCTTTGCTAGGCTATGCAAAACTATGGCCTTGCTAGGCTATTTGAAATATGGCCTTGCTATGATATGTAAAATATGACCTTTCTAGGATATGTAAAATATGGCTTTGTAAGGCTATGCAAAATATGGCCTTGCTAGGCTATGTAAACTATGGCCTTGCTAGGATATGTAAAATATGGACTTGCTAGGCTATGCAAAAATATTTCCTTGTTAGGCTATGTAAAATATGGCCTTGCTATGCTATGTAAAATATGTCTTTGATAGGCTATGTAAAATATGACCTTGCTAGGCTATAGTAAAATATGTCCTTGCTAACATATGTAAAATATGGCCTTGCTAGGGTATGTCACATATGGCCTTGCTAGGCTATGGAAATCTATGACCTTGCTAGGCTATTTGAAATATGACGTTGCTAGAGTATGTAAAATATAGCCTTGCTAGGCTATAAAAAATATTGTCTTGCTAGGTTATGTAAAATATGGCCTTGCTATGCTATTTAAAATATGGCCTTGTTAGGCTATGCAAAATATAGCTTTGCTAGGTTATGTAAAATATAGCCATCCTCGGCTATGTAAAATATAGCCTTCCTAGACTATGTAAAAAATGTCCTTGCTAGGCTATACAAGATTATTGGCCTTGCTAGGCTATGTAAAATATGGCCTTGCTAGGCTATGTAAAATATGGCATTGCTAAGGAATATAAAATATGTCCTTGCTAGGCTATGCAAAACTATGGCCTCACTAGGCTATGTGAAATATGGCCTTGCTAGGCTATGTAGACTATGGCCTTCCTAGGCTATTTAAAATATGGCAATGCTAGGGTATACAAAATATGGCCTTCTTAAGGCTATGTAAAATATGGCCTTCTTAGGCTATGCAAAACAATCGCCTTGTAAGGTTATGTAAAATATGGCAATGCTAGGCTATGCAAAATATGGCCTTCCTAAGGCTATGTAAAATATGGCCTTATTAGGCTTTGCAAAACTATGGCCTTGCTAGGCTATGTGAAATATGGCCCTGGTAGGCTATGCAAAACTATGGTCTTGCTAGGATATGTAAAATATGACCTTGCTAGGATATGTAAAATATGGCCTTGTTAGGGTATGTAAAATATGGCCTTGGTAGGCTATTCAAATCTATGGCCTTGTAAGGCTATGTAAAATATGGCCTTGCAAGGCTATGCAAAACTTTGGTTTTGCTACGCAATGTAAAATATGGCCTTGGTAGGCTATGTAAACTATGGCCTTGCTAGGTTATGTAAAATTTGGACTTGCTAGGCTATGTAAAATATTGTCATGCTAGGCTATGTAAAATATGGCCTTGCTAGGCTATGTAAAATATGTCCTTGCTAGGCGATGCAAAATATGGCCTTGCTAGGCTATGTAAAATTTGGCCTTGCTACGCCATGTAAAATATGGCCTTGCTAAGCTATGTGAAATAGGGCCTTCCTAGGCTATGTAAAATATGGCCTTCCTAGGCTATGCAAAACTATGGCCTCACTAGGCTCTGTAAAATATGGCCTTGCAAGGCTATGTAAAGTATAGACTTGCTAGGCTATGCAAAACTATGGCCTTGCTAGGCTATGTAAAATATGGCCTTGCTAGTATATGTAAAATATGACCTTGCTAGGATATGTAAAATATGGCCTTGATAGGCTATATAAAATATGGCCTTGCTAGGCTATGCAAAATGGACTTGCTAGGCTATGCAAAAATATTTCCTTGCTAGGCTATGCAAAATGGACTTGCTAGGCTATGCAAAAATATTTCCTTGCTAGGCTATGTAGAATATGGCTATATGAAATATGGTCTTGCTAGGCTATGCAAAGCTATAGCCTTGCTAGTCTATTTGAAATATGGCCTTCCTAGGATATGTAAAATATGACCTTGCTAGGATATGTAAAATATGGCCTTGCTAGGCTATGTAAAATATGGCCTTGCTAGGCTATGCAAAATATGGCTTTACCAGTCTATGTAAACTATGGCCTTGCTAGGGTATGTAAAATATGGCCTTGCTAGGCTATGTTAAATATGGCCTTGCTAGGCTATGTAAAATATGGTCTTCCTAGGCTATGCAAAACTATGGCCTTGCTAGGATATGTAAAATATGGCCTTGCTAGGTTATGTAAAATATGGCCTTGCTAGGCTATGTAAAATATGGCCTTCCTAGGCTATGCAAAACTATGGCCTTACTAGGCTATGTAAAATATGGCCTTGCTAGGCTATGTAAAATATGTCCTTGCTATGCGATGCAAAATATGGCCTTGCTAGGCTATGTAAAATTTGGCCTTGCTACGCCATGTAAAATATGGCCTTGCTAAGCTATGTGAAATAGGGCCTTCCTAGGCTATGTAAAATATGGCCTTCCTAGGCTATGCAAAACTATGGCCTCACTAGGCTCTGTAAAATTTGGCCTTGCAAGGCTATGTAAAGTATAGACTTGGTAGGCTATGCAAAACTATGGCCTTGCTAGGCTATGTAAAATATGGCCTTGCTAGTATATGTAAAATATGACCTTGCTAGGATATGTAAAATATGGCCTTGCTAGGCTATATAAAATATGGCCTTGCTAGGCTATGCAAAATGGACTTGCTAGGCTATGCAAAAATATTTCCTTGCTAGGCTATGTAGAATATAGCTATATGAAATATGGTCTTGCTAGGCTATGCAAAGCTATAGCCTTGCTAGTCTATTTGAAATATGGCCTTCCTAGGATATGTAAAATATGACCTTGCTAGGATATGTAAAATATGGCCTTGCTAGGCTATGTAAAATATGGCCTTGCTAGGCTATGCAAAATATGGCTTTGCTAGTCTATGTAAACTATGGCCTTGCTAGGGTATGTAAAATATGGCCTTGCTAGGCTATGTAAAATATGGCCTTGCTAGGCTATGTAAAATATGGCCTTGCTAGGCTATGTAAAATATGGCCTTGCTAGGCTATGTAAAATATGGCCTTGCTAGGCTATGTAAAATATGGTCTTCCTAGGCTATGCAAAACTATGGCCTTGCTAGGATATGTAAAATATGGCCTTGCTAGGTTATGTAAAATATGGCCTTGCTAGGCTATGTAAAATATGGCCTTCCTAGGCTATGCAAAACTATGGCCTTACTAGGCTATGTAAAACATGGCCTTGCGAGGCTATGCCAAACATGGCTTTGGTAGGCTATGCTAAATATTTCCTTGCTAAGATATGCAAAAACTATGGCATTGCTAGGCTATGTAAAAAATGGCCTTGCTAGGCTGTGTAAAGTATAGCCTTGCTATGCTATGCAAAATTCTGGCTATAAATATGTCTTTGCTGGATATGCTATGGCCTTGAGGCCTTTAAATATGTCTTTGCTAGGATATGTTAAATATGACCTTGCTAGGCTATGTAAAATATGGCCTTGCTAGGCAATGTATAATATGGCCTTGCTAGACTATGCAAAATATGGCCTTGCTAGGCTATGTAAACTTTGGCCTTGCTAGGATATGTAAAACATTGCCTTGCTAGGCTTTGTAAAATATGGCCTTGCTAGGCTATGCAAAACTATGGTCTTGCTAAGATGTGTAAAATATGGCCAGGCTAGGCTATGTAAAATATGGACTTGCTAGGCTATGCAAAATATTGCTTTTCTAGGTTATATAAAATATGGCCATCCTAGGCTATGTAAAATATAGCCTTCCTAGACTATGTAAAAAATGTCTTTGCTAGGCTATACAAGATTATGGCCTTGCTAGGCTATGTAAAATAGGGCCTTGCTAGGCTATGTAAAATATGACATTGCTAAGGAATGTAAAATATGTCCTTGCTAGGCTATGCAAAACTATGGCCTCCCTAGGCTATTTGAAATATGGCCTTGCTATGATATGTAAAATATGGCCTTGCTAGGCTATGTAAAATAGGGCCTTACTAGGCTATGCAAAATTTTGGCCTTGTTAGGCTATGTAAAATATGGCTTTGCTAGGCTATGCAAAATATGGTCTTGCTAGGCTATGTAAAATATTGCCTTGCTAAGCTATGCAAAATATGGCCTTGCTAGGCTATGCAAATTATGTCCTTCCTAGGCTATGTATGGTATGGCCTTGCTAGGCTATGTAAAATATTGCCATGCTAGGCTATGTAAAATATGTCCTCGCTTTGTTATTTAAAATATGGCCTTTCTAGGGTATATAAAATATGGCCATGTAAGGCTTTGTAAAATATTGCCTTGCTAGCTTATGTAAAATATGGCCTTGCTAGGCTATGCAAAACTATGGCCTTGCCAGGCTATGTAAAATTTGGCCTTGTTAAGTGACAAAAACTATGGTCTAGCTAGGCTATGTAAAATATGGCTTTGCTAGGCTATGTAAAATATGGCCTTGTTAGGCAATGCAAAACTATGGCCTTGCCAAGTTATGCAAAGCTATAGCCTTGCTAGTCTATTTGAAATATGGCCTTCCCAGGATATGTAAAATATGACCTTGCTAGAGTATGTAAAACTATGGCCTTACTAGACTATGTAAAATATGTCCTTGCTATGCTGTGTAAAATATGACCTTGCTAGGCTATTCAAAACTATGGCCTTGTTAGGCTATGCAAAAGTATGGCCATGCTATTCTATAAAAAATATTGCGGTGTTAGGGTATGTAAAATATGGACTTTCTAGGCTATGTAAAATTTGGTCTTGCTAGGCTATGCAAAACTATGTCCTTGCTACGCTATGTAAAATATGTCCTTGCTAGGCTATGTAAAATATGTCCTTGTTAGGCTATGTAACATATATCCTTGCTAGCCTATGTAAAATATGGCCTTGCTAGGCTATGTAGAATATGACCTTGCTAGCCTATGTAAAATATGACCTTGCTAGGCTATGAAAAATATAGCCTTGCTAGGCTATGTTAAATATGGCCTTGCTAGGCTTATAAAATATGGCCTCGGTAGGCTATGCAAAATATGGCCTTGCTAGTCTTTGTAAAATATGGCCTTGCTAGGCTATGTAAAATATGGCCTTGCTAGGCTATGTTAAATATAATATTGTAAGGCTATGCAAAACTATGGCCTTGCTAGGGTATGTAAAATATGGCCTTGCTAGGCTATGCAAAATATGGACTTGCTAGATAATGTAAAATATGGACTTGCTAGGCTATGGAAAATATGGCCTTGCTAGGCTATGTAACAAATGGCCTTGCTAGGCTATGTAAAATATGGTTTTGCAAGGCTATATGAAATATGTACTTGCTAGGATGCAAAACTTTGGCCGTGCTATGCTATGTAAAATATGGCTTTGCTAGGCAATGCAAAACTATGGCCTTGTTATGTTATGTAAAATATGGCCTTACTAGGCTATGCAAGACTGTCCTTTCTAGGCTATGTAAAATATGGCTTTGCTAGGCTATGTAAAATATGGCCTTGCTAGGCTATGTCAAATATGGCCTTGCTAGTGTATGTAAAATATGGTGTTATTGGGCTATGTAAAATATGCTCTTGCAAGGCTATGGAAAACTAAGGACTTTGCCAGGCTATGTAAAATATGGCCTTGGTATGCTATGTAAAATATGGCATTTTAGGCTATGTAAAATATGGCCTTGCTAGGCTATGGAAAACTATGGCCTTGCTAGGCTATGTAAAATATGGCCTTGCTAGGCTATGTAAAATATGGCCTTCCTAGGATATGTAAAATATCGCCTTGCTTTGCTATGTAAAATTTGGCGTTGCTAGGCTATGCACAACTATGGCCTTGTTAGGCTATGTAAAATATGGCCTTGCAAGGCTATTCAAAACTATCGCCTTGCTAGGCTATGTAAAATATGGCCTTGTTAGGCTATGCAAAACTATGACCTTGTAAGACTATGTAAAATATGGCCTTGCAAGGCTATGCAAAACTTTGGCCTTGCTAGGCTATGTGAAATATGGCCTTGCTAGGCTATGCAAAACTATGTCCTTGCTACGCTATGTAAAATATGTCTTTGTTAGGCTATGTAAAATATTACCTTGCTAGGCTATGTAAAATTTTGACTTGCTAGTCTATGTAAAATATGGCCTTGCTAGGATATGTAAAATATGGCCTTGCTAGGTTATGTAAAATTGTCCTTGCTAGGCTATGCAAAATATGATCTTTCTATGCTATGTAAAATATGGCTTTGCTAGCCTATGTAAAATATGGCCTTGGTATGCTATGTATAATATGGCCTTTTAGGCTATGTAAAATATGGCCTTGCTAAGCTATGGAAAACTATGGCCTTGCTAGGCTATGTAAAATATGGCCTTGCTAGGCTATGTAAAATATGGCCTTCCTAGGATATGTAAAATATCGCCTTGGCTTTTTGGCCTTAATGTAAAATTTGGCGTTGCTAGGCTAAAATAGTCTTACATTACAAAATTTTTATGCACTTTTAGTTTAGGGGGCTAAAATGTAAAATATGAAACCTTTGGCAAGCCTATTTTTCCAAACTATTTTGCCTAAATAGCTAGGCTATGTAAATTTGGCCTTTGTTTAGGGCTATGCAAACAAAATATTTGTGAAAAACCTTGGTAGAACTATGATAAAAATATGGCCTTGCAAGGCTATTCAAAACTATCGCCTTGCTAGGCTATGTAAAATATGGCCTTGTTAGGCTATGCAAAACTATGACCTTGTAAGACTATGTAAAATATGGCCTTGCAAGGCTATGCAAAACTTTGGCCTTGCTAGGCTATGTGAAATATGGCCTTGCTAGGCTATGCAAAACTATGTCCTTGCTACGCTATGTAAAATATGTCTTTGTTAGGCTATGTAAAATATTACCTTGCTAGCTATGTAAAATTTTTGACTTTATTGCTAGTCTAATGTAAAATATGGCCTTGCTAGGATATGTAAATATGGCCTGCTAGGTTATGTAAAATTGTCCTTGGCTAGGCTATGCAAAATATGATCTTTCTATGCTAATGTAAAATATGCTTTGCTAGCCTATGTAAAAATATGGCCTGTATGGCTATTGACTGGATCCTTGTAAGGCTATTAAAATATGGCCTTGCAAGGCTATGCAAAAACTTTGCCTTGCATAGGCTATGTGGAAATATGGCCTTGCTAGGCTATGCAAAACTATGTCTTTGCTACGCTATGTAAAATATGTCCTTGCTAGGCTGTAAAATATGACCTTGCTAGGCTATGTAAAATTTTGACTTGCTAGTCTATGTAAAATATGGTCTTGCTAGGATATGTAAAATATGGCCTTGCTAGGTTATGTAAAATTGCCCTTGCTAGGCTATGCAAAATATGACCTTTCTATGCTATGTAAAATATGGCATTGCTAGGCTATGTAAAATATGGTCTTTCTGGTTTATGTAAAATATGGCCTTGCTTGGCTATGTAAAATATGTGCTTGCTAGGCTATGGCAAACTATAGCCTTGCTAGGCTATGGAAAACTATCACCTTGCTAGGCTATGCCAAACATTGCCTTGATAGGCTATGGAAAATATGGCCTTGCTAGGCTATGTAAAATATGGCCTTGCTATGCTATGTAAAACATGGCCTTGCTAGGCTATGCAAAACTAGGGCCCTGCTAGGCTAAGTAAAATATGGCCTTGCTAGCCGATGAAAAATATGGTCTTGCTAGGCTTTGTAAAATATGGCCTTGCTAGTACAGGAGCATTAGGTCCTAAAACATGCCAACTTGGAAAAAAAATGCAGAAAGCTGATTTTTTTACTGATGGTACTACAATTCTTCCTCAGTTGAATGACATAAAGTTTACCAAAGTCAACCCTGAGCTTGCTGAGTAATTCAAAATGGCGTGCAAGATGACTGTTATTAGTACGGAACCCACTTTCTGAACTAATAATGCTAAAAATGGGGTAAAAAGTTTTACAAATTAGGTTTTAAGCAGTGGAAAGAACATTTTTCATGTCATTTATTTGATATGTTACCCATTTAATCATACTTTAATATAAGAAAAATTCTTTATTTCCTCAAAATAACGTGGTGTGAGATTTTATGCAATTCAGAATATGATTTGTAGTCGTTATTAACTCCTGTTTTCAATTCTCCTACATATACCATATACCCCCTCCCTTTCCCTAATACACTGTGATACCCATTGCAAGGGGTGGTGAGGAAAAGTGAACTCGTCCTGGACCTGTATAAGCTACTTCCCGTATCTCACTGGTGAGCCGTTCCCAGACACTTAGTCTACCACACAGATCCTTCGTGATTACACCACATTTCATCAGACAAGGCTGTTCAGGTACTTTATATTCATCTGGTATCATCTCAAAATCTCTCAAAATATCTCACCTTTGTATTTTATAACACACACACACACACACACACACACACACACACACACACACATATATATATATATATATATAATATATATATATATATATATATATATATATATATATATATATATATATATATATATATAAACTACATTAGGTAAAGACTGAATCTTGTATTCAGGAACCTTAACTTATTGTGCTCTAAATATCCAATCTCTCGGCGCCAAAGGCACTGTTTCCAAATTATTTGTAATCTGCGAATGAGAATTATTTTTAAACTAGAATAAGAACCATGTGAAATTTAGTTTTGACGTCAGAAACTTTTCTTGTTTTTCAAGGTATGAGTGATGGAGAAGATGCCGATTGTGTGTTTTCTGCAATGAAGCCATTGACAGGGATCAGGGTGCAATTGGTCAAAAGGGATTGGACAAAGTCTTAGCAATCAGCAGTGAAATAAAGGATGGGTTAGACCAGTTGTTAGTAAACAGAGCACTACCAATTCCTATACACAAGAGATGTAGACATAATTATTTCTTGCCTAAAAATGTCAAGAAAAAAAAAGAGAGAATCAGATAACTCTGGTAAAAGATCAGAGTACAAGGCACCAATTTGCAGGTCCCAGACAGACGATTTCGACCTACGAAACCAGTGTGTGTATTATGGAAAGTGTATTGACTATTTTATGATAAGCAAACAACGTCTTAAGAGACGTGATAAAATACATGAATCGAGACCTAAAGACTTTATCCACTCTTTACAAGAGAAATGCATAGAACGCTCTGATAAATGGGGCAATGAAGTACATGTGCGTATTCAAAACATTGGAGATACAGTTGCTGCTGAGGTAAAATATCACCATGACTGTCAGGTAAGTTTTCACAAGGGTAGGAAATCTGTGCAAAATCCCACAAAAAGGCCTAAAGGTCGTCCTATAAGGTCAGTTGATGAAGAGAAAAATGTAGGATTTTACAAACTTTATGAGCTCTTAGATAACAATGATGACCACCAATACACTTTGACAGAATTAGAAGGTCTTTTGAAGGATTGTTCTGGAGATGGTGAAGTGTACACTGCGAGACAACTAAAGTCTAAACTACAAGATAGGTATAAAGATGAAATGATTATTACGTGCGAGCAAGGTAAAGAGACAATTTATACATTTCTGAATGAGAGCAATAAGATACTGAGACAAACATTACGAGTAATACTGGGACTAACAACCTGGAAGAAAAATTTGTCCGACATTGGCTGGAGTTCTCATAGAAGATGAAATAAGGACAACCATATATGATAAATCCCAGTATCCAAAATTTTTGGAGATGAGCAACTATGAGAAGATGGAAGAACGTGTTTCTCAACTTCTATTAAGGTTACTTAGTCATCTCATCAAGGACAGACGCCGTAGGATTGCAATATCACGCAGTATAACATCAGCTGCACATCCCAGATCATTTCTCAATCCAATTCTCTTAGGAGTATCAGTGTACTGTAATGCTAAATTCGAGTCTCCTGAATTAGTTGATTTACTTAGCAGTCTAGCATTTGCAGATGATTACCGAGAAGTATTACGCCTTTACAGTGCAATGCTGCCTGCAGGAGAGAAAATGTATGAATGGGTTGACAAATTTGTGAATTTTGTATTTGACAATGCAGACATTGACACTCATACACTGACTGGACTTGGAACATGGCATGTTTTGGGAGGCATCGCAGGTGTAACGCCAGCTGGAGAGATTGTGGAAGAAAACTTGCCTTGTTCAACACAAGTTCAATCTGTTGTAGATGCTGGTAGATTTGCACAATTGCCCACCAAAAAATACAAAAAACCACAAGTACCAGGTCTCAAAAATGTATTAATCAAACCACTAGAACCTTTCAGTACCAACCATTCCTTCTTGAGATTAGGCATAACCTTAGACAATATCTGGCTGGCCAGCTTCCATGTAACACAGACTGCACGGTGCCCAATATGGAGTGGTTTCAATCAAACTCTCATGAAGCAAATCCACTATGATGTAAGCAGAATAGACATTCTGCCATTCATTAATAACAGTCCAAATCATCCAGACACCCTTTACTCTGCCCTCTGCTATGCCCAGGATGTGTCGGAAAAGTACAGGCTGGGTATTATCCCTGTCACATTTGATCAGCCACTATACCAGAAAGCAGTTGAAATAGTATAAAGCATCTCCAGACCTTACCAAAGTTATAGTGAGATTAGGTGGCTTCCATCTTTTAATGTCATATATGGGTGCAATTGGACATATAATGGCAGGGAGTGGGCTGTCTGATCTATGGGAGACTGTCTATGGAATCAACACAGTGAGGCACATGCTGACTGGGCATGCTTATGCTCGTGCACTCCGAGCACACATGCTGACAGCCTCTTCTCTTGTTAGGAAGATGCTTCGTACATCAACATCTTGTAACACACTCAACTTGGATCATCTCAGAGTTGTCCATGAAAAGCTGCTTGATGGGAAATCTGAGGTTGGGACTCTTCAACAGGACTCCTCTGTGGCTCATCTAACAAATGTATTAGATTATCTAGAACATAACAAGACTACAAACTCAAGAACAGGAAAACTGTGGATTGAATACAAACTCAAGAACAGGAAAACTGTGGATTGAATATGTCAAGATGATACGTTTAATGCTCTTGTTTCTATGCGCTGAGCGTACTGGTAATTGGGAAATGCATCTATTTTGTGTCAATGCAATGATCCCCATCTTCCATTCTGGTGGACAACTAGCATATGCAAAGTCTGCCTGTCTCTACCACACACAGATGAAAGAGTTCCCCACCATCATGGACAAGGATCAGTATGTTACATATACAGAATCTGGATACTGGACAATATGCCGGAGTGACCGATTCTGGTCTGGGAATTTTACTGACCAGACCATAGAACAAGTTTTAATGCGGATGTTGAAGACTCGTGGAGGTTTGAAGCATGGCCGTGGCATCACAAGCAGCACTCAGGCAAGGATGATTCATGTCCTGCCAAAGACTATTCCAATATGTGAGGTAGTTGAAGATTTTTGTGGAATTTATTCTCAGACAAGTGATCAACACACTGACATGAGAGCCTCCATGACTGAACGTGACAGGAAACACTATATCCTTTTTCGAAATTGGTTTGATGACCACTCGCCATTCTCATACACAGGTGAGCACAGTGAAAATCTTATCTCGCTCACAACTGGTATCGTGGCACCAACATCTGCCAATGCTGAGTGTGCCTTTGAGATGGGAAGGAAATCAGCTGAAAGTGTGACAGGTAAGAATTTTGCAGATGTTAAACTCAATAGAAATGATCGAGTTACATCAATAGGAGCAGCCACCAATGGAGTGACAGTCCGTGGCAAAGTGGTAGAGGTAGATTCCACACTATTATTCATGCGTGTCACATGTGTTATAGAAAAGCAATCTGAAATGGAAGTCTACCTTCAGCATGAGTTTAGTAAACAGCCTCCTGCATTAATTGATAAAGAGATGATGCGCAAGAATACTAAAAGTAATCTCGCAAGTCTCATAAAAGCTTCAGTTGTACCCATCTCAAGTGATGACCTTCAAAATCCATATTACATTGTCGATGGTGGACATCTACTGCAAAGTGTTCCTTGGCCAACAGATGTGGATGGTTGCACATATGGTGATGTTTGTAGCACATATGTATCATACGTACTAAACACCTTTGGTAAATGCACGGTATGTTTTGATGGGTATTATGCTACATCAACAAAATTTGCAGAGCAGAACCACCGTAGTCTTTTTCACACGGTCTCTGCAGATATAATTGTTGATCTTGAACATACAGTCACTACTAATCAACGTTCATTCTTGGCCAATAGAACAAACAAGTCACAGCTAATAGAAGAGGTTATAGTTCAGCTCTCAAGTAAAGGAGTTAAATGTCTACAGGCTGAGGCAGATGCTGATTACATACTGACCAGCACAACCACTAGTTATGCAGAGGTCCACACTGATTGCCCAGTGGTACAAGTAGGCACTGATACTGATTTACTAGTAATGCTCATTGACAAAGTAACATATAAGAATGTATATATGATGTACTCACGTAATAATGTCTATAAGATCAGTGGTATGCAAGAGGTAATGCACCATCAGTCCCGTCGACACATTCTTCTAGCCCATGCAATCACCGGATGTGATACGGTGTCTGCCCTTTTTAGCATTGGAAAGAAACGAGCACTTGCAGCTTTTAGTTTTTTAGAACCACAGCCAGTGTGACATGTTTGATAAATTTAAAAAGTGTGATTCAAGTCATGATGAGGATAGCTAGGGGTTTTGGCGGGAAAATTTTTTTTATTAAATCTCTACAAGTGTAATAAATCAACATCTCTTGACAAGTCTCGGTACATATTGTACACACAGAAGGTGAGCAAAATGAGCAGCAATTTTAAGCTAGAGAGCCTCCCCCCAACCTCTGCAGCAGCTAAGTACCATTCATATAGGACTTACTTTACAATACAAGAGTGGCTGGGAAATCCTGGAAAGCTAGATCCTACAAATTGGGGTTGGTACTAAAAAGGTAACGTGCTGACTCCCGTCTTCACTGATAGGCCTGTAGCCCCAGAGCAAGTGCTGCTTATTATATCCTGTGGATGTAAGGGAGGGTGTGCGAAGAGGTGTAAGTGCCGTAAAGCAGGAATGTTTTGCACAACCATGTGTTCATCATGCATAGGTCAAACATGTACAAATTCCTGGCCTGCAGATGGTGATGAGGATGAGAAAATACTATGAAACCTGTGAATACGTGTATATGATTTTTTTTTTTTTGGTTAATTCAATATTTATGATTTGAATTTTTTTTATTTGGTTATTAATGGCAAGAACTTGTACATGTTACACTGAATAAAAGAAATCACATTATATATGAGTCTGGTGTAAACTATGCTTGATTCAGTAGATATTTTGTGAACTCTTGTATTTTATTTGGATTTTAAATCTCGGAACATGTAAAGTTTCCTTTGAATAGAAGAAACCACATTAAATACGAGATATGTGTCTTCTATGGATAAATAACAAAATTGCTTAATTCAATATTTGTAATGTGAAGATCTATATTTCATTTGGATTATAAGGCCAAAACATGTAAACTTTACATTGAATTAGAGAAATCACTTTAAGAATGAGTCTTGTGTCTATAATGAACGACAAAAGTATTTTTCTCGGTTTATTTCAATATTTGTGATGTGAAAATTTGCATTTTATTTTGATTTTAAAGGCCAGAAAATGTAAACTTTACATTGAATAAAAGGAATCACATTAAATATGAGTTTTTCGCACCAAAGTTCCTTGTTTAATAAGTACTAAACAATGCTAAAGGAGTATTTTCGAAAATTAGCCGCTCGCAGCCGCCGCATCGCAGCCGCCGCATCGCAGCCGCCACATCGCAGCCGCCGCATCGCAGCCGCCATCTTGAATTTTCAGCAAGCTCAAGGTTAATTTAGGTAAACTTTATTCCACTGAACTTAGTAAGGTTTCAGATAACTTATGTGAAAAATTCAGCTTTCTGCATTTTTTTTCCATGTTGAACCCTATTGCTCCTGTACTATGCTAGGCTATGGAAAATTATGACCTTGATAGGCTATGTAAAATATGGCCTTGCTAGGCTATGCAAAACTATGACCTTGTTAGGCTATGTTAAATATAGCCTTGCTAGGCTATGCAAAACTATCACTTTGCTAGCCTATGAAAAATATGGCCTTGCTAGGCTATGTAAAATATGGCAATGCTAGGCTATGTAAAATATGACCTTCCTAAGGCAATGTAAAATATGGCCTTGCTACGCTACATAAAATATTGCCTTGCTAGGCTATGTAAAATTTAGACTTGCTAGGCTATGTAAAATATGGCCTTGCTAGGCTATGTTTAATATGGCCTTGCTATGCTATGTAAAATATGTCCTTGCTAGTCTATGTAAAATATGACCTTGCTAGGCTATGTAAAATATGACCTTGCTAGGCTATGTAAAATATGGCTTTGCTAGGCTATGTAAAATATGGCCTTGCTAGGCTATGTAAAATATGTCCTTGCTAGTCTATGTAAAATATGGCCTTGCTAGGCTATTTAAAATATGGCCTTGCAAGGCTATGCAAAAATATGGCCCTTGTAGGCTATGTAAGATATGGCCTCTCTAGGCTATGCAAAACTATGTCGTTGCTAGACTATTTAAAATATTGCCCTGGGTATGTAAAATATAGTCTTGCTAGGCTATAAAAATATATTGTCTTGCTAGGCTATGTAAAATATGGCCTTGCTATGCTATGTAAAATATGGCCTTGCTAGGCTATGCAAAACTATGGCCTTGTTATGCTATGTAAAATATGGCCTTACTAGGCTATGCAAGACTATGTCCTTTCTAGGCTATGTAAAATATGGCCTTGGTAGGCTATGTAAAATATGGCCTTGCTAGGATATGTAAAATATAGCTTTGCTAGGCTATGTAAAATATGGCCTTGCTAGGCTATGTCAAATATGGCCTTGCTAGGCTATGTAAAATATGGTGTTATTAGGCTATGTAAAATATGCTCTTGCAAGGCTATGGAAAACTAAGAACTTTGCCAGGCTATGTAAAATATGGCCTAGGTATGCTATGTAAAATATGGCCTTCTAGGCTATGTAAAATATGGCCTTGCTAGGCTATGGAAAACTATGGCCTTGCTAGGCTATGTAAAATATGGCCTTGCTAGGCTATGTAAAATATGGCTTTGCTAGGATATGTAAAATATCGCCTTGCTTTGCTATGTAAAATTTGGCGTTGCTAGGCTATGTACAACTATGGCCTTGTTAGGCTATGTAAAATATGGCCTTGCAAGGCTATGCAAAACTATCGCCTTGCTAGGCTATGTAAAATATGGCCTTGTTAGGCTATGCAAAACTATGACCTTGTAAGACTATGTAAAATATGGCCTTGCAACTTTTGCGCCTGCTAGGTATGTGAAAAGGCTGCATGGCCTTGCTAGGCTATGTGAAATATGGTGCTAAGGCTAAATGCAAAACTTTGTCCTTGCTACGCTATGTAAAATATGTCTTTGTTAGGCTATGTAAAATATTACCTTGCTAGGCTATGTAAAATTTTGACTTGCTAGTCTATGTAAAATATGGTCTTGCTAGGATATGTAAAATATGGCCTTGCTAGGTTAAGTAAAATTGTCCTTGCTAGGCTATGCAAAATATGACCTTTCTATGCTATGTAAAATATGGCTTTGCTAGCCTATGTAAAATATGGGCTTGGTAGGCTATTCAAAACTATGGCCTTGTAAGGCTATGTAAAATATGGCCTTGCAAGGCTATGCAAAACTTTGGCCTTGCTAGGCTATGTGAAATATGGCCTTGCTAGGCTATGAAAAACTATGTCTTTGCTACGCTATGTAAAATATGTCCTTGCTAGGCTATGTAAAATATGACCTTGCTAGGCTATGTAAAATTTTGACTTGCTAGTCTATGTGAAATATGGTCTTGCTAGGATATGTAAAATATGGCCTTGCTAAGTTATGTAAAATTGCCCTTGCTAGGCTATGCAAAATATGACCTTTCTATGCTATGTAAAATATGGCATTGCTAGGCTATGTAAAATATGGTCTTTCTAGTTTATGTAAAATATGGCCTTGCTTGGCTATGTCAAAATATGTGCTTGCTAGGCTATGGCAAACTATAGCCTTGCTGGCTATGTCAAAATATGTGCTTGCTAGGCTATGGCAAACTATAGCCTTGCTAGGCTATGGAAAACTATCGCCTTGCTAGGCTATGCCAAACATTGCCTTGATAGGCTATGGAAAATATGGCCTTGCTAGGCTATGTAAAATATGGCCTTGCTATGCTATGTAAAACATGGCCTTGCTAGGCTATGCAAAACTAGGGCCCTACTAGGCTAAGTAACATATGGCCTTGCTAGCCTATGAAAAATATGGTCTTGCTAGGCTATGTAAAATATGGCCTTGCTAGGCTATGCAAAACTATGACCTTGATAGGCTATGTAAAATATGGCCTTGCTAGGCTATGCAAAACTATGACCTTGTTAGGCTATGTTAAATATAGCCTTGCTAGGCTATGCAAAACTATCACTTTGCTAGGCTATGGAAAATATGGCCTTGCTAGGCTATGGAAAATATGGCTTTGCTAGGCTATGTAAAATATGGCAATGCTAGGCTATGTAAAATATGACCTTCCTAAGGCAATGTAAAATATGGCCTTGCTACGCTATATAAAATATTGCCTTGCTAGGCTATGTAAAATTTAGACTTGCTAGGCTATGTAAAATAAGGCCTTGCTAGGCTATGTTTAATATGGCCTTGCTATGCTATGTAAAATATGTCCTTGCCAGTCTATGTAAAATATGACCTTGCTAGGCTATGTAAAATATGGCTTTGCTAGGCTATGTAAAATATGGCCTTGCTAGGCTATGTAAAATATGTCATTGGTAGTCTATGTAAAATATGGCCTTGCTAGGCTATTTAAAATATGGCCTTGCAAGGCTATGCAAAAATATGGCCCTTGTAGGCTATGTAAGATATGGCCTCTCTAGGCTATGCAAAACTATGTCGTTGCTAGACTATTTAAAATATTGCCCTGGGTATGTAAAATATAGTCTTGCTATATATATATTGTCTTGCTAGGCTATGTAAAATATGGCCTTGCTATGCTATGTAAAATATGGCCTTGCTAGGCTATGCAAAACTATGGCCTTATGCTATGTAAAATATGGCCTAGCAAGGCTATGCAAAACTATCGCCTTGGTAGGCTATGTAAAATATGGCCTTGCTAGGCTATGTAAAATATGGCCTTGCTAGGCTATGTAAAATATGGCCTTGGTAGGCTATGCAAAACTATGGCCTTGTAAGGCTATGCAAACTATGGCCTTTGTAAGGCATGTAAATGGTCTGCAAGGCTATGCAAAACATGGCCTTGCTAGGCTATGCAAATATGGCCTTGCTAGGATATTTAAAATATTGCCTTGCTAGGCTATACAAAACTATGGCCTTGTTATGCTATGTAAAATATGGCTTTACTAGGCTATGCAAGACTATGTCCTTTCTAGGCTATGTAAAATATGGCCTTGTTATGCAATGCAAAACTATGGCCTTGCTAGGCTATGTAAAATATGGCCTTATAGGCTATGTAAAATATTGTTTTGCTAAGCTATGTGAAATATGGCCTTGCTGGCCTATGTAAAATATGGCCTTGCTATGCTATGCAAAACTATGGCCTTGCTAGGCTATGTAAAATATGGCCTTATAGGCTATGTAAAATATGGCCTTGCTAGGCTATGTCAAATATGGCCTTGCTAGGCTATGTAAAATATGGTGTTATTAGGCTATGTAAAATATGCCCTTGCAAGGCTATGGAAAACTAAGGACCTTGCTAGGCTATGTAAAATATGGCCTTGGTAGGCTATGTAAAATATGGCCTTCTAGGCTATGTAAAATATGGCCTTGCTAGGCTATGGAAAACTATGGCCTTGCTAGGCTATGTAAAATATGGCCTTGCTTGGTTATGAAAAAATATGGCCCTTCTAGGCTATGTAAAATATGGCCTCTCTATGCTATGCAAAACTATTTCCTTGCTAGACAAATAAAAATATGGCCTTGCTAGGATATATAAAATATGGCTTTGCTATGCTATGTAAAATATGGCCTTGCTAGGCTATGTAAAATATGCCCTTTGTAGGCTATGTAAAATATGGCTTTCTAGTCTATGTCAAATTTAGCCTTGCTATGCTATGTAAAATATGGCCTTGCTAGGCTATGTAAAATATGGTCCTGGTAGGCTATGTAAAATATGGCTTTGCTAGGCTATGTAAAATATGGCATTGGTAGGCTATTGAAAACTATGGTCTTGTAAGGCTATGTAAAATTGGCCTTGTAAGGCTATTCAAAACTTTCGCCTTGCTAGGCTATGTAAAATATGGCCTTGCTAGGCTATGTAAAGCTATGGCCTTGCTACCTTATGTAAAATATGTCCTTGCTAGGCTATGTAAAATATGGTATTGCGAGGCTATGTAAAATTTGGACTTGCTAGGCTATGTAAAATATGGTCTTGCTATGCTATGTAAAATATGGCATTGCTAGGTTCTTTAAAATATTTCCTTGCTAGGAAATATGTAAAATATGGCCTTGTAATGCTATGAAAAATATGGCCTTGCTAAGCTATGTAAAATAGGGCCTTGCTAGGCTTTGGAAAATATGGCCTTGCGAGGCTATGCCAAACATGGCCTTGGTAGGCTATGTAAAATATTTCCTTGCTAGGCTATGCAAAAACTATGGCATTGCTAGGCTCTGTAAAATATGGCCTTGCTAGGCTATGTAAAGTATAGCCTTGCCAGGCTATGCAAAACTATGTCCTAACTAGGCTATTTGAAATATGGCCTTCCTAGGCTATTGCTAGGCTATGTAAAATATTAACTTACTAGGATATGTAAAATATGGCCTCACTAGGCTATGTAAAATATGGCCTTGCTAGGCTATGCAAAATATGGCATTGATAGTTTATGTAAACTATGGCCTTGCTAGGGTATGTAAAATATGGACTTGCTAGGCAATGCAAAAATATTTCCTTGCTAGGCTATGTAAAATATGGCCTTGCTAGGCTAAGTAAAATATGGCCTTGCTAGGCTATGTAAAATATGGCCTTACTAGGCTATGCAAAATATGTGCTTGCTAGGCTATGCAAAACTATGGCCTTGCTAGGCTATGTAAAATATACCCTTGCTAGGCTATGAAAAATATGGCCTTGCTAGGCTATGTAAAATATGGCCTTGGTAGGCTATGTAAGATATGGCCTTGCTAGGCTATGCAAAACTATGTCCTTGCTAAACTATTTAAAATATTGCCTTGCTATGCTATGTAAAATATGGCCTTGCTAGGCTATGCAAAACTATGACCTTGTTATGCTATGTAAAATATTCCCTAGCAAGGCTATACAAAACTATCGCCTTGGTATTGTATGTAAAATATGGCCTTGGTAGGGTATGTAAAATATGGCCTTGCTAGGCTATGTAAAATATGGCCTTGGTAGGCTATGCAAAACTATGGCCTTGTTACGCTATGTAAAATATGGCGTTGCAAGGCTATGCAAAACTATGGACTTGCTAGGCTAAGTAAAATATGGCCTTGCTAGGCAATGCAAAACTATGCCCTTTCTATGCTATGTAAAATATTGCCTTGCTAGGCTATGTAAAATTTAGACTTGCTAGGCTATGTCAAATATGGCCTTGCTAGGTTATGTCAAAAATGGCCTTGCTAGGCTATGTCAAATATGGCCTTGCTAGGCTATGTAAAATATGGCATTGCTAGGCTATGTAAAATATGGCCTTGCTAAGCTATGTAAAATAGGACCTTGCTATGCTATGTAAAATATGGCCTTTCTAGGTTATGCAAAACTATGGCCTTACTAGGTTATGTAAAATATGACCTTGCGAGGCTATGCTAAACATGGCCTTGGTAGGCTATGTAAAATATTAACTTGCTAGGTTATGTAAAAACTGTGGCATTGCTAGGCTATGCAAAATATGGCCTTCCTAGGTTATGTGAAGTATAGCCTTGCTAGGCTATGCAAAACTATGGACTTTCTAGGCTATTTAAAATATGGCCTTGCTAGTCTATGTTAAATATGGCCTTCTTAGGTTATGCAAAACTATGTCCTTGGTTGGCTATGTAAAATAAGGCCTTGCTAGGCTATGTAAAACATGGTCTTGCTAGGCTATGTAAAATATTGACTTGCTAGGTTATGTAAAATATGGCCTTGGTAGGCTATGTAAAATATTGCCTTGCTAGGTTATGTAAAATATGGCCTTGGTAGGCTATGTTAAATTTGGCCTTTCTTGGCTATGTAAAATAGGGCCTTGCTAGGCTATGGAAAACTATGGCCTTGCTAGGCTATGTAAAATATGGCCTTGCTAGGCTATGTAAAATATGGCCTTCCTAGGCAATGTAAAATATAGCCTTGCTAGGCTATGCAAATCTATGGCCTTGTTAGGCTATGTAAAATAAGGTCTTGCTAGGCTATGTAAAATATGGACTTGCTAGGCTATGTAACATATGGCCTTGCTAGGCTATGTTAAATATGGTCTTGCAAGGCTATATAAAATATGGCCTTGCTATGCTATGGAAAACTTTGGCCGTGCTATGCAATGTAAAATATTGTCTTGCTAGGTAACGCAAAACTATGGCCTCGCTATGCTATGTAAAATATGTCCTTACTAGGCTATGCAAGACTGTCCTTTCTAGGCTATGTAAAATATGGCCTTAGTAGGCTATGTAAAATATGGCCTTGCTAGGCTATGTAAAATATTGTCTTGCTAGGGTATGTTAAATATGGCCTTTCTGGCCTATGTAAAATATGTCCTTGCTAGGCTATGAAAAATTATAGCCTTGCTATACTATGTAAAATATGGCCTTGCTAAGCTATGTAAAATATGGCCTTGCTAGGCTATGTAAAATATGGTTTTATTATGCTATGTAAAATATGCCCTTGCAAGGCCATGGAAAACTAAGGCCTTGCTAGGTTATGTAAAATATGGCCTTGGTAGGCTAAGTAAAATATGGCCTTCTAGGGTATGTAAAATATGGCCTTGCTAGGGTATGTAAAATATGGCCTTGCTAGGCTATGTAAAATATGGCCTTGCTCGTCTATGTAAAATATGTCCTTGCTAGGCTATGTAAAATATGACTTTGCTAGGCAATGTAAAACCTGGCCTTGCTAGGCTATGAAAAATATCGCCTTGGTAGACTATGTAAAACTATGGCCTTGGTAGGCTATGTTATATATGTCCTTGCTGGCCTATGTAAAATATGTCCTTGTTAGGCCATGTCATATATGGCCTTGCTAGGCATTGGAAAACTATGGCTTTGCTATGCTATGCAAAACTATGGCCTTTGTTGGGTATGTAAAATATGTCCTCCTTAGGCTATGAAAAGCTATGGCTTTGCTAGGCTATTTAAAATATGGCCTGCTAGGCTATGTAAAATATGGCCTTGCTAGGTTATGGAAAACTATGGCCTTGCTAGGCTATGTAAAATATGGTCTTGCTAGGCTATGCAAAACTAGGGCCTATTTAGGCTATTTAAAATATTGTCTTGCAAGGCTATGCAAAACTATGGCCTAGCTAGGCAATATAAAATATGGCCTTGTTAGTCTTTGCAAAACTAGGGCCTTGCTAGGCTATGTAAAATATGGCCTTACTAGGCTATGCAAATTTATTGTCTTGTTAGTCTAATGTAAATATGGCCTTAGTAGGCTATGCCAAATATGGCCTTGCTACGCTATGTAAAATATAGCCTTGCTAGGCTATGCAAAATTATCACCTTGCTAGGCTATGTAAAATTTGGCCTTGCTAGGCTATGTAAAATATGGCCTTACTAGGTTATGTAAAATATGGCCTTGTTAGATTATGTAAAATATGGCCTTGCTAGGCTATGTAAAATAGGGCATTGGTAGGCTATGTAAAATATGGCCTTGCTAGGTTATGGAAAACTAAAGACTTGCTAGGTTATGTAAAACTTGGCTTAGGTAAAATGTGTAAAATATGGCATTGCTGGGCTATGTAAAATATAGCCTTGCTAGATTAAGCAAAGTATGGTTCATCTAGGCTACTTAAAATATGGCCTTGCTGGGCTATGTCAAATATGGCCTTGCTAGGCTATGTAAAATATGGACTTGCTAGGCTATGTAAAATTGCCTTGCTAGGTTATGTAAAATATGGCCTTGCTAGCCTATGTAAAATATGGCCTTGCTAAGCTATGTAAAATTGGGCCTTGCTAGACTATGTAAAATAAGGCCCTCCTAGGCTATGCTAAACTATGGTATCATTAGGCTATGCTAAACTATGGTATCATTAGGCTATGTAAAATATGGCCTTCCGAGGCTATGCCAAAAATCGCCTTGGTGGGCTATGTAAAATATGGCCTTGTTAGGCTTTGCTAATCTATGGTCTTGCTAGGGTATGTAAAATATGGCCTTGCTAGGCTATGCAAAACTATTGCCTTGCTAGGCTATGCAAAACTATTGCCTTGCTAGTATATGTAAAATATTGCCTTTCTAGGCTATGTAAAATATCGCCTTGCTAGGCTTTGTAAAATAGACATGCTAGGCTATGCAAAACTGTCCTTGCTAGGCTATGGAAAATATTGCCTTGCTAGGCTATGTAAAATATGTCCTTATTAGGTTATATAAAATATGGCCTTGCTAGGCTATGTTAAATATGGCCTTACTAGGCTATGTAAAAAAGGGCCCTGCTAGGCTATTTTAAATATGGCCTTCCTAGGCTATTTTAAATATGGCCTTCCTAGGCTATGTAAACTATGGCCTTGCTAGGGTATGTAAAATATGGACTTGCTAGGCTATGCAAAAATATTTCCTTGCTAGGCTATGTAAAATATGGCCTTGCTAGGCTATGTAAAATATGGCCTTGATAGGCTATGTAAAATATGGCCTTGCTAGTCTATGTAAAATATGTGCTTTCTAGGCTATCGAAAACTATGGACTTGCTAGGCTATGCAAAACTATAGCCTTGCTAGGCTATGGAAAATATGGCCTTGCTATGCATTGAAAAATATGGCCTTGCTAGGTTATGTAAAATATTGCCTTGGTTGGTTATGTAAAATTTGGCCTTTCTAGGCTATGTAAAATAGGGACTTGCTAGGCTATGGAAAACTATGGCCTTGCTAGGCTATGTAAAATATAGCCTTGCTAGGCTATGTAAAATATGGCCTTCATAGGCTATGTAAAATATAGCCTTGATAGGGTATGCAAAACTATGGCCTTGTTAGGCTATTTAAAATATGGCTTAGCTAGGCTATGTAAAATATGGACTTGCTAGGCTATGTAAAATATGCTCTTGCAAGGCTATATGAAATATGGCCTTGCTAGGCTATGCAAAACTTTGGCCGTGCTATGCTATGTAAAATATAGTCTTGCTAGGTAACGCAAAACTATGGCCTTGCTATGCTATATAAAATATGGCCTAGGAAGGCTTTTTAAAATATGGCCTTGCTAGGCTATGCAAAACTATGTCCTTGTTATGGATTGTATAATATGGCCTTACTAGGCTATGCAAGAAAATGTCCTTTCTAGGCTATGTAAAATATGGCCTTAGTAGGCTATGTAAAATATGGCCTCTCTAGGATATGTAAAATATTGTCTTGCTAGGCTATGCAAAATTATGGATTTGCTAGGCTATGTAAAATATGGCCTTGCTATGCTATGTAAAATATGGCCTTGCAAAGCAATGTAAAATATGGCCTTGCTAGGCTATGTAAAATATGGTGTTATTAGGCTATGTAAAATATACCCTTGCAAGGCTATGGAAAACTAAGGCCTTGCTAGATTATGTAAAATATGGCCTTGGTAGGCTATGTAAAATATGGCCTTGTAGGCTATGTAAAATATGTCCTTGCTAGGCTATGCAAAATATGGCCTTGCTTAGGGTATGTAAAATATGGCCTTGCTAGGCTATGTAAAATATGGCCTTGTTAGACAATGTAAAATATGGCCTTGCTAGGCTATGTAAAATAGGGCATTTGTAGACTATGTAAAATATGGCCTTGCTAGGTTATGGAAAACTAGGGGATTGCTAGGTTATGTAAAACATGGCTTAGCTAATATGTGTAAAATATGGCTTTGCTAGACTATGTAAAATATGGTCTTGCTAGGCTACTTAAAATATGGCCTTGCTGGGCTATGTCAAATATGGCCTTGCTAGGCTATGTAAAATATTGACTTGCTAGGCTATGTAAAATTGCCTTGCTAGGTTATGTATAATATGGCCTTGCTAGGCTATTTAAAATATGGCCTTGCTAAGCTATGCAAAATTGGGCCTTGCTAGGCTATGTAAAATATGTCCTTGTTAGGCTTTGCAAATCTATGGCCTTGGTAAGGTATGGAAAATATTGCCTTGCTAGGCTATGTAAAATATGGCCTTACAAGGCTATGTAAAATATGACCTTGCTAGGCTATGTTAAATATGTCCTTACTAGGTTATGTAAAATAGGTCTTTGGTAGGCTATGTAAAATATGGCCTAGCTAGGCTATGTAAACTATGGCCTTGCTAGGGTATGTGAAATATGGACTTGCTAGGCTATGCAAAAATATTTCCTTGGCAGGCTATGTAAAATATGGCCTTGCTAGGCTATGTAAAATATGGCCTTTCTAGTCAATGTAAAATATGTCCTTGCTAGGCTATGCAAAACTATGGCCTTGCTAGGCTTTTTGAAATATGGCCTAGCTAAGCTATGTAAAACGTGACCTTGCTACGCTCTGTAAAACGTGACCTTGCTACGCTCTGCAAAACTATGGCTTTGCTAGGCTATGTAAAATATGGTCTTGCTAGGCTATGAAAAATATGGCCTTGCTATGCTATGGAAAATATGGCCTTGCTAGGCTATATAAAATTTGGAGTTGCTAGGCTATGTAAAATATGACCTTCTTATGGTATGTAAAACTATGGCCTCGCTAGACTATGTAAAATATGGCTTTGCTAGGCTATGTAAAATATTGCCTTGCTAGGCTATGCAAATTTATTTTCTTGCTAGTCTATGTGAAATATGGCCTTACTAGGCTATGTAAAATATGGCCTTGCTAGACTATGTAAAATATGACCCTTTTAGGCTATGTAAAATAGGGCCTTGGTAGGCTATGTAAAAAATGGCCTTGCTAGGTTATGGAAAACTAAGGCCTTGCTAGGTTATGTAAATATTGGGTTAGCTAAAATATGGTCTCATTAGGCTATGTAAAATATGGCCTTGCGAGGCTATGCCAAACATAGCCTTGGTGGGCTATGTAAAATATGGCCTTGTTAGGCTTTGCTAATCTATGGTCTTGCTAGGGTATGTAAAATATGGCCTTGCTAGGCTATGCAAAATTATTGCCTTGCTAGTATATGTAAAATATTGCCTTTCTAGGCTATGCAAAATATTCCCTTGCTAGGCTATGTAAAATATAGCCTTGCTATGCTATGCAAAACTGTCCTTACTAGGCTCTGTAAAATATGGCCTTGCTAGGCTATGTTAAATATGGCCTTACTAGGCTATGTAAAATAGGGCCTTGCTAGGCTATGTAAAATAGGGGCTTGCTAGGCTATGTAAAATATGCCCTTGCTAGGCTATGGAAAACTATTGCCTTGCTAGGCTATGTAAACTATGGCCTTGCTAGGGTATGTAAAATATGGACTTGCTAGGCTATGCAAAAATATTTCCTTGCTAGGCTATGTAAAATATGGCCTTGCTAGGCTATGTAAAATATGGTCTTGCTAGGCTATGTAAAATATGGCCTTGCTAGGCTATGTGAAATAAGTGCTTTCTAGGCTATCAAAAACTATGGCCTTGCTAGGCTATGCAAAACTATGGCTTTGCTAGGCTATGTAAAATATGGCCTTGCTAGGCTATGAAAAATATGTTCTTGCTAGGTTATGTAAAATATGGCCTTTCTATGCTATGTAAAATAGTGCCTTGCTAGGCTATGGAAAACTATGGCCTTGCTAGGCTATGTAAAATATAGCCTTGCTAGGTTATGTAAAATATGGCCTTCCTAGGCTATGTAAAATATAGCCTTGCTAGGCTATGCAAAACTATGGCCTTGTTAGGCTATGTAAAATATGGCCTAGCTAGGCTATGTAAAATATGGACTTGCTAGGCTATGTAAAATATGAACTTGCTAGGCTATGTAACATATGGCCTTGCTAGGCTATGCAACATATGGCCTCGCTGGGCTATGTAAAATATGGTCTTGCAAGGCTATATGAAATATGGCCTTCCTAGGCTATGCAAAACTTTGGCCGTGCTATGCTATTTATAATATAGTCTTGCTAGATAACGCAAAACTATGGCCTTGCTATGTTATGTAAAATAGGACATAGGTAGGCTTTTTAAAATATGGCCTTGCTAGGCTATGCAAAACTATGGCCTTGTTATGCTCTGTAAAATATGGCCTTACTAGGCTATGCAAGACAATGTCCTTTCTAGGCTACATAAAATATGGCCTTAGTAGGCTATGCAAGACAATGTCCTTTCTAGGCTATGTAAAATATGACCTTAGTAGGCTATGTAAAATATGGCCTTGCTGGCTTATGTAAAATATGGCCTTGCTAGGCTATGCAAAATTAAGTCCTTGCTAGGCTATGTAAAATATGGCCTTGCTATGCTATATAAAATATGGCCTTGCTAAGCTATGTAAAATATGGCCTTGCTAGGCTATGTAAAATGTGGTGTTATTAGGCTACGTAAAATATGCCCTTGCAAAGCTATGGAAAACTAAGGCCTTGCTAGAGTATGTAAAATATGGCCTTATTAGGCTATGTAAAATATGGCCTTCTAGGCTATGTAAAATATGGCCTTGCTAGGCTATGCAAAATATGGCCTTGCTAGGGTATGTAAAATATGGCCTTGCTAGGCTATGTAAAATATGACTTCGCTAGTCTATGTAAAATATGTCCTTGCTAGGCTATGTAAAATATGACCTGTCTAGGCAATGTAAAATATGGCCTTGCTAGGCTATGTAAAATATTGCCCAGGTAGACTATGTAAAACTATGGCCTTGGTAGCCTATGTGAAATATATCCTTGCTGGCCTATGTAAAATATGGCCTTGCTAGGCTCTGCAAAACTATGTCGTTGCTAGGCTATGTAAAATATGTCCTTGCTAGGCCATGTCATATATGGCCTTGCTAGGCTATGGAAAACTATGGCTTTGCTAGGCTAAGTAAAATTTGTCCTTGCTAGGCTATGGAAAACTATGTCCTTGCTACACTATTTAAAATTTGGCCTTGCTAGGCTATGTAAAATATGGCCTTGCTAAGCTATGAAACATATGGCCTTGCTAGGCTATGCAAAACTATGGCCTTTATAGGCTATGTAAAATATGGCCTTGCTATGCTATGTAAAATATGGCCTTGCTAGGCTCTGCAAAACTATGGCGTTGCTAGGCTATGTAAAATATGTCCTTGCTAGGCCATGTCATATATGGCCTTGCTAGGCTATGGAAAACAATGGCTTTGCTAGGCTAAGTAAAATTTGTCCTTGCTAGGCTATGGAAAACTATGTCCTTGCTATGCTATTTAAAATTTGGCCTTGCTAGGCTATGTAAAATATGGCCTTGCTAAGCTATGAAACATATAGCCTTGCTAGGCTATGCAAAACTATGGCCTTTTTAGGCTATGTAAAATATGTCATTTCAAGGCTATGCAAAACTATGGCCTTGCTAGGCGATATAAAATATGGCCTTGTTAGTCTTTGCAAAACTAGGGCCTTGCTAGGCTATGTAAAATATGGCCTTACTAGGCTATGCAAATTTATTGTCTTGTTAGTCTATGTGAAATATGGCCTTAGTAGGCTATGCAAAATATGGCCTTGCTACGCTATGTAAAATATAGCCTTGCTAGGCTATGCAAAACTATCGCCTTGCTAGGCTATGTAAAATTTGGCACCTTACTAGGCTATGTAAAATATGGCCTTACTAGGCTATGTAAAATATGGCCTTGCTAGACGATGTAAAATATGGCCTTGCTAGGCTATATAAAATAGGGCCTTGGTAGGCTATGTAAAATATGGCTTTGCTAGGCTATGGAAAACTAAGGCCTTGCTAGGCTATGTAAAACATGGCCTAGCTAAATTATGTAAAATATGGCATTGCTGGGCTATGTAAAATATGGCCTTGCTGGGCTCTGTGAAATTTGGCCTTGTTTTAGACTAAGTAAAATATGGTCTTGCTAAGCTACTTAAAATATGGCCTTGTTGAGCTATGTCAAATATGGCCTTGCTAGGCTATGTAAAATATGGAGTTGCTAGGCTATGTAAAATTGCCTTGCTAGGCTATGTAGAACATGGCCTTGCTCGGCTATGTAAAATATGGCCTTGCTAAGCTATGTAAAATATGTCCTTGCAAGGCTATGTAAAATATGGCCCTCCTAGGCTATGCTAAACTATGGTCTCATTAGGCTATGTATAATATGGCCTTGGTAGGCTATGCCAAACATTGCCTTCGTAGGCTATGTAAAATATGGCCTTGTTAGGCTTTTGCAAATCTATGGCCTTGCTAGGGTATGTAAAATATGGCCTTGCTAGGCTATGCAAAACTATGGCCTTGCTAGTTTATGTAAAATATTGCCTTTCTAGGCTATATAAAATATCACCTTGCTAGGCTCTGTAAAATATAGCCTTGCTAGGCTATCCAAATCTATGGCCTTGCTAGGCTATGGAAAATATTGCCTTGCTAGGCTATGTAAAATATGGCCTTACAAGGCTATGTAAAATATGACCTTACTAGGCTATGTTAAATATGTCCTTACTAGGTTATGTAAAATAGGGCCTTGCTAGGCTATGTAAAATATGGCCTAGCTAGGCTATGCAAACTATGGTCTAGCTAGGGTATGTAAAATATGGGCTTGCTAGGCTATGCAAAAATATTTCCTTGCTAGGCTATGTAAAATATGGCCTTGCTAGGCTATGTAAAATAGTGCCTACTATAAAATATTGTAGATCATCCTTGCTAGGCTATGTAAAATATCATTGCTATAGAAAACTATGACTTGCTACGGCTATGTAGAATATGACCTTGCTAGGCTATGTAAAATATGGCATTGGTAGACTATGTAAAACTATGGCCTTGCTAGGCTATGTAAAATATGTCCTTGCTTACCTATATAAAATATGGCCTTGCTAGGCTATGCAAAACTTTGGCCGTGCTATGCTATGTAAAATATAGTCTTGCTAGGTAACGCAAAGCTATGGCCTTGCTATGTTATGTAAAATATGGCCTTGGTAGGCTTTTTAAAATAATGCCTTGCTAGGCTATGCAAAACTATGGCCTTGTTATGCTCTGTAAAATATGGCCTTAGTAGGCTATGCAAGACAATGTCCTTTCTAGGCTATGTAAAATATGGCCTTAGTAGGCTATGTAAAGTATGGCCTTGCTGGCTTATGTAAAATATGGCCTTGCTGGCTTATGTAAAATATGGCCTTGCTAGGCTATGCAAAATTATGGACTTGCTAGGCTATTTAAAATATGGCCTTGCTATGCTATATAAAATATGGCCTTGCTAAGCTATATAAAATGTGGCCTTGCTAGGCTATTTAAATTATGGTGATATTAGGCTATGTATAATATGCCCTTGCAAGGCTATGGAAAACTAAGGCCTTGCTAGATTATGTAAAATATGGCCTTAGTAGGCTATGTAAAATATGGCCTTCTATGCTATGTAAAATATGGCCTTGCTAGGCTATGCAAAATATGACCTTACTAGGGTATGTAAAATATGGCCTTGCTAGGCTATGTAAAATATGGCTTTGCTAGTCTATGTAAAATATGTCCTTGGTAGGCTATGTAAAATATGACCTTGCTAGGCAATGTAAAATATGGCCTTGCTAGGCTATGTAAAATAATTCCTAGGTTGACTATGTAAAACCATGGCCTTGGTAGCCTAAGTGAAATATGTCCTTGCTGGCCTATGTAAAATATGGCCTTGCTAGGCTATGCAAAACTATATCGTTGCTAGGGTATGTAAAATATGTCCTTGCTAGGCCATGTCATATAAGGCCTTGCTAGGCTATGGAAAACTATGGCTTTGCTAGGCTAAGTAAAATTTGTCCTTGCTAGCCTATGCAAAACTATGGCCTTTGTAGGCTATGTAAAATATGGCCTTGCTAAGCTATGAAACATATGGCCTTGCTAGGCTATGCAAAACTATGGCCTTGTTAGGCTATGAAAAATATGGCCTTGCAAGGCTATGCAAAACTATGGCCTTGCTAGGCGATATAAAATATGGCCTTGTTAGGCTTTGCAAAACTAGGGCCTTGCTATGCTATGTAAAATATGGCCTTGCTATGCTTTGCAAATTTATGGTCTTGCTAGTCTATGTAAAATATTGCCTTGGTAGGCTATGCAAAATATGGCCTTGCTAGGCTATGTAAAATATAGCCTTGCTAGGCTATGCAAAACTATGGCCTTGCTAGGCTATATAAAATTTGGCCTTGCTAGGCTATGTAAAATATGGCCTTGGTAGTCTATGTAAAATATGGCCTTGCTAGGATATGTAAAATATGGCCTTGCTAGGCTATGTAAAATATAGCCTTGCTAGGCTATGTAAAATAGGGCCTTGGTGGGCTATGTAAAATATGGCCAATGCTAGGCTATGCAAAACTAAGGCCTTGCTAGGCTATGTAAAATATGGCCTTGCTAGGCTATGTAAAACATGGCCTTGCTAGGCTATGTGAAATATAGCCTTGCTAGACTATGTAAAATATGGTCTTGCTAGGCTACTTAAAATATGGCCTTGTTGAGCTCTGTAAAATATGGCCTTGCTAGGCTATGTAAAATATGGTCTTGCTAGGCTATGTAAAATTGCCTTGCTATGCTATGTAAAATATGGCCTTGCTAGGCTATGTAAAATATGGCCTTGCTAGACTATGTAAAATATGGCCTTGCTAAGCTATGTAAAATTGGGCCTTGCTAGGGTATGTAAAATATGGCCTTCCTAGCCTATGCAAAACTATGGTCTCATTTGGTTATATAAAATATGGCTTTGCTAGGCTATGCCAAACATGGCCTTGGTAGGCTATGTAAAATATGGCCTTTTTAGGCTTTGCAAATCTATGGCCTTGCTAGGCTATGTAAAATATGGTCTTGCTAGGCTATGCAAAACTAATGCCTTTCTCGGCTATGTAAAATATTGGCCTTGCTAGGCTATGTAAAATATAGCCTAGCTAGGCTATGCAAAACTATGGCCTTGCTAGGCTATGTAAAATATGGCCTTACTAGGCTATGTAAAATATGGCCTTGGTAGGCTATGTAAAATATGGCCTTACTAGGCTATGTAAAATAGGGCCTTGCTAGGCTATGTTAAATATGGCCTTGCTAGGCTATGTAAACTATGGCCTTGCTAGGGTGATGTTGGGTGATTCAAACCAACATCTTTTTGAATTAAAAACGAATTTTCCTATGAATCACACGACCTTATCAAATAAATCAGAGCAGGTTCCCGTAGTTTTTAATACATAAGCTTTTATAAGTAGTGGTGGATTACGCCCGACTCTACATGCTGTAAATTTAGAATATTAGCCATTTACATTGTTTTTTATTTCGATAGTCCACATAATATCCTGTATTTACGAACTTACCATTTGTTGTTTTTTAACTTCCCTATTGAGAAGTCCGGAGTACAACTTTCGGGAATCGGCAATAATGAACTAAGCGTAGTAGGCGTAACTCAGATTCAGTACCAGGTGAGTAAGCACATGCTTACAGATACCTTTATTGTTATAAAAAACATTGATATGTATCTAGTTGTAATTGTAGGATATCCATCTATGGGCATACAAAACATTATCTTACCTCCTGCCAAACAAGGCGTGTTTATCAAAGGAAAATTCTATAAATCTTCTAACACATTAAAATCCATTTTGGACAAAAAAGAGACTGTTAATCAAACAATAACTTAGATAGAGGAACCAATCACTTGTCTCATAAATGAAGGTTTTGTTCAAGCAACCCAACAGAATTCTTGCACACCCACAATCGCCATTTGCACGCAAAATCTCGAGTCGAATGCACCCTCGAATATATTAGTGCGTGTAAAAAGACTTTGCTGGGATCTGAAATTTTAATCCTTCCTGACACTCTGAAAATTAACGAACTGACGCGACACAAGCATTATATACTGTTGACTCACAGCAACACATTAATATTGAAGTCTGTAACCATTTGAATACCAATCTAGTAATCCACAAAAATCTATATATATCGTGGATATGGAAGTTATAAATATCGCATTTTTACTGTTGCTAAAATTAATCACGCTCAACCTGTTGTCGACGAATTCCTCTTACAATCTATCCAAAGTAAAATCAATAAAGTCATTCAAAAAGAGGAGATTCAGCAGAAATTTTTTGATCTTTTATCTAAATATCATGATGTTTTCTCCACTAGCGAGTGATCTCTGGGGAAAAACGGATGTCATTGAACACCAAATACGGTTAAAGGACAAACATAAAGCTATATACGTACCTTCTTATAGGCTCCCAATGAAGTTTCAAAATGAGATAAATGACGAAGATGAAAAATATTAGTAATAGGAGTCATTAGGAAATCAAATAGCCTTTACAATTTTTTCCCTTAATCGTTGCGCCTAAAAAAGATCGGACTTGGTGTATCTGTGTAGATTTCCATAGCTTAAACGAGGAAACTATTCCCGATCGTTCTCCAGTGCCATGTACTGACGATATCTTATCTATGTTAGGTCAGAATAAATTTTTCACCAGCTTGGACTTACTTAAAGGCTTTCACCAGATACCATTAGCTAAGTGAGTGTACCTCATACACCACCTTCAGCACGCTCAGGGGACATTATCAATTTTTACGTATACCTTTTGGTTTACGTTGCGCCCCAATTACATTCACCAGAATGATTAATATAGTGTTTGGAGACTTGTTAGGGGATACCCTATATGCCTATATGGTTGGTCTTGTAATCTTTTCTAATACCTTAGAAGTACATTTGCATAAACTAGGGCTAGTGCTACAGAGGCTAAGCCAACACAATCTCAGAGTAAACAATATCTAAATGAGAGTTTTTTTAAACCCGAGCATGTCTATTTAGGTTTTACGTGTCTAGTCAAGGTCCTAGGGTGGTCCATGGTAAGGTGTCGGCTATTCGTAACTTCCGGTACCTATAAACGTAAAGGGGATACAGCATTTTTGGGCAGTAATGGGCATTACTATCGTAAGTTTATGCGTAACTATTCAATCATAGCAGCTCCTTTAACAGATCGTACGAAGAAAGACGTAGATGTATTACGGTCTGAAAAGCATCAACAGGCGTTCGATATCTTTAAAGTGGAATTATGCCGTTCACCTATCTTAAAATTTCCTGATTTTAATAAGGAATTTTTTTTATTGCAACAGACGCCTCACACCAAGGGGTAGGAGGGGTACTACTTCAGCAATATGATAAACAGATCTTTCCTATAGCTTTTTATTCATGTAAACTAAAGCCCTCTGAAAGTAAATATGCAGTAATAGACAAGGAAGGGCTAGGTATCGTTAACTCGCTAGTACAATTTAAGCTCATAATCTATGGCTATCCTGTTAAGGTCCTTACTGACCATAAGCCCTAAAAAAGTTTTTTAAAGGCTTTAATCACAGCCCCAAAGGAACTCGGTGGCATGATCATTCAGGTCTTTAGGAGCCAAGATAGGATATCTACCTGGGAAAGCAAATATCATAGCTGACGCATTATCCTGCAATCATGCACCATACTGTAAGGAACCATTAGTGGGACTAAAAGATATAGAAACATCCGTGCCTATTGTTAAAACCGTATCTGAACAAGAAAATTCATTAACCCAAGAGATCGTGATTATTGAAGACCTGGTTTGGAGCGCTGAACTATTACAAACTGAACAAAGCAAGGGTCAGCAGTTAAGCAAAACAATAAAAGCTTTGAACGGAAATCCTAAAGCAAAAGTATATTTAAAGTATGTGCAGCAGAATTATGTAATCAAAGGTAATATTATATGTAGGTCCATGATGAGGAAAACCCGAAGAACACCGCAGGTGACTAACGACCAGGTAGTAGTACCAATCTCTTTAATACCTCGTCTTAAACTGGTTGCATTCCAATCCATTACATGATCATCCAGGGTTCTCTATTATGTCACAGGAAGCCAAATCATTATTTTACGGGTCTACAATGCTTACAGAATTATGTATAAAAAAAAAACACAACTAATTGTCACATTTGACATGAAAACAAAGGGCACACTAAGACACCTGTCACTTTAGGGGCCTATCCTGTGCCCAACCCACCCTTTGAAAAGAGTACACTTAGATTTATTAACAGGGTTTTATGAGTCTGACAGAGGAAATAAACATCTCTTAGTGTTGATAGTTGCCTTGGCACATTATACAGAATTAATAGCACTAAAAAACAAAAACCACAATTGAATGTGCTAGGAAATTTTATGAGTGCTACATCTGTAAACACGGAATTCCACACATGATAATCTCTGATTCGGGTGGTGTAATCAATAATCATTTCCTTAATTCGTTATGTGAATTCCTTTGCATTAAGAAAATCAATACCATGTTTTATCACCCAGAGCCAATCGGTTTGGTAGAACGAGTAAATAGGAAAGTGTTAATGTTCTACGAGTTACGCTCGGGGGTATAGATCCGAACTGGATTATAGCGGTTCTCACGGTTTTAAGTACTCTTAATCATTCATATCGTGTATCTATAAAAATGATACCACAAGTAGCCTTATACAGTACGCCCGCTAGAACACTTTTCCACATACTCAAGCCAACCACTAATATAAAGCATATTATGGGTACAAGTGTAAGCCAATATAAATCACTTCGTAAGAAGTTGGAAGAGTTACAAATTATAATGAAAAGGAATGACGATAAAATCGCTAAACAAAACAGGACCATATGCAGTAGGTGTTCATAAAATATCCAAATATATATGCGTAAAGGTTTGAACTATAACTTAACGCCTAAGTTTAGTAGCCCGTTCAGTATTCTAAGGATATTAACGACAAATAGGCAAAGGGTTCACACACATATCAAAACCTACTGGCATACAGTTTGTTCCAATGGTTTATATTCGTAATCAATGAAAAAAAACAATTTTAAGGGGACCGTCCGCTATGGTGGATGACATGTCAACTTGAAAAAATCGAAAATCGAGTTATTACTTGTATCTATGCAGAAACATGCCATCTATGCTTTCCAGAAGTTTCAGCCAATTATTTTCACAAATAATGAAGATATAGTGGTTTTTAAATATGACGTCATCGTAACCGTGTCGTCTGTATGACTGAGTTTGACACGATCGTTTTTGCGTGTTTATTTTTGCATATATACAGCGATTTTTTCAGATTTTTTGTCGAAATTCTCATACATCTGGTAGCAATGAAAGGCAGTGTGAGAGCTACTCAGAGGTGTTATTGTCTAGACTGAGAGAATGACTCCGTTACTCCTCAGACGTCAAAGGAGTTGCACGCACTTGCGTTTGGATACTAGTTATTTACATTGTTTTTATAACTTCTTAGTGAACTTCTAGCAATGCCGAAATTACCTACGATGAAGAAGAGTACTAAGCAACTATGGCTAACAAAATTAGCGAAGGCCAGGAGTGTGCTGAAAGAAACTTCATTGTTATTAGCTCCCCCATTGTCTCGAGTCGCCCCGTCCACATTATCATCACGTGTCACCCTACCAACATCAGCCTTCGAGGATGAAAGTGAATGTGCTAGCCCGAGGCCTTCAACCTCACACGTTGTAAGTGAGGCCTCAATTTCACTGCCAGTCGCTGATCATATTATTAAAGTGGATGAAAGTGATATAATTGATTATGACGAAAAATTTATAATTTCAAGAAGACAACTAGAAACACTTATGGGAAATGTGATGTGTAGAAAACGAACATGTAGACAGAAAGTCAGTGTAAATGCAAAGAGCGACAGATGGGATTCAACTTTTCGTGTATATTGTGATGGTTGGCAAAAGAACATTACCCACATCCCCCCAACGAGTCATGGGGAGGGAACACATTATCATAAATTTGGTGAAACAAATTTGCAAGAAGTTTATCATTCACTCATTACTGGTGTAGGACGAGCAGGTCTAAATAAAATGGGAGGATTTTTTTGTGGACCTATGTCAGCTGGATCTTATACGAGACACAGTGAGTATCTTTTAAAAAAAAATGGAAACTCATTACAGTGATATGCAAAAACATGTGTATGACTATGTGAGGCATTATTATATAGAAAATGAACTGGCAAAACCTGACGAAAATGGTGTGATCGATATTGATGTTTCGTTTGATGGAACTTGGGTATCAAGGGGTCATAAGTCACACGTAGGTGTAGGCTTTGTAATTGATGTATTCACCGGGAAAGTGCTTGATTGTGAAGTTTTGTGTAACTATTGTAAAATATGTGAGGAAGGAAAAGAGCAAGCACATAAATGCAATAAAAACTATGATGGAAAATCTGGCGCCATGGAAGCAGAAGAAGCAAGGAGAATTTGGATGAGATCATTGAATCTCGGTTTCAGATACAAGACATTTGTTGGTGATGGTGACTCTAGCGCCTACAATGCATTGTATGAACTGAAAAATGGCAAAGGGCCATATGAAGGTGTCAAGATAAACAAAGAAGAGTGCATTTGTCATGCCCAAAAGAGAATGGGCCACAGGCTCATGAAAGTAAAATCTGAAGTAAGTGAATACATAACTTCAAAAAGTGGCAAACAAATGAAAAGAAGTTTACTATCTGGAAAAAACAAAATGACAAGTTATTATAAATAATAATCAAGCATATTATGGTATGGGAATTAGAAATAATGTAAATAAAACAGTAGATCAGATGCGAAAAGCTGTTTGGGCTATTTATTTTCACATGACATTTGATGATGAACATCCAGCACATCATATGTGCACTGCTGGCCCTGAATCCTGGTGTTTCTACAATAAAGCCATTGCCAAAAAGAAGAGATACCATCACATAAAACAAGGAAAAATCACCTTTCAGGAATACCTTACAAGCTTCGCGAAAGTGTTTTCAATAGTTTGTCTGACCCCCAACTATTGCAAAGATGCCTGCATGGCTGGACTCAAAATCCAAATGAATCACTGCATTCCAGGCTTTGGATGAAATGCCCCAAGCATAAGTTTTTTTGGCCTGTTTAGAGTGAAATTTGGATCAAGGTTGACAATTTTAGAAAATAATTTTGGATACTTGCATAGCAACTTGAAGGTAAAGTTATTTGGAAAAAGCCCTGATATAGACACGTCACTTACAATTTATAACAAAGAAAGAACAAGAAGTAAGCAGAAAGCTAAAACAATAACCAAGAAGAGAGAGAACGATGAAAAAGAGTACAAAGCTGGAGCATTCTAACTAAACCCTGGCAACAATGAGGGAGCTGGCAACTCCTGACACCCATACACTAAGTATATTAGTATGCTTAGGGTATTAATACCCCTTTTAGGGGGGGGGACCAGGAGCCTTGATGAAGAAATCAACAATAAAAGTACAAATAAGGTAATTATAATAATGTTATTTTGACTTTTCTAAGAGAAAAGTGAAAATTTACATAGCAAATCTTTGGGAGCTCATAACTCAAAAACATACTTATGCGCAGGTCGGTAGCCATTACTCGGTTATTTATTATCCAATTTTAGAGAGAAAGATATCATTGGAAAGAGGAATAAAAATCCCATAATTCCCTGCGAGCCGATTTTTTCTTTCTTTCTTTTTTTTTTTTAGATTTTTTTGAGTGTCTAGACTAAAAAAAAAAATCCTAAAAAAAAAATCAAAATTCTGTCACACAGAATTGTTCCGTATATAAAGAAGTTTTTATGGTATGATTTTCAATACAACTGATGTCATATTAGCGGAGAAATCGCTACCTATTTTTTTTTTAATCATAATTTTTGCTAATAAAACTAAAAGTTTTTGCTCAAATGACTTGAAATTTTTATATGATGAAGGTATTATATATATCTAAAACATATATGAAAATTATGTATTTTGTGTAATAAATAAAAAAAATAGACATCATAGCGGACGGTCCCCTTAAAGTAAGAAAGGCTAGAAGTAAAAATGTATACCTATATGAATAATCCTATATGAATCTTACAGGGCAAATAATATATATAAAATTTGTATTGAAAATTTTTCATTAGTTTTTAATAAGAAATATCTAATTCAGCATAAGTAATTACATATACGAGGTCCATTCAAAAAGTATCCGACCTTGGTTCATAAAAGGACAAATAATTCACCAATCAGCAAATTAGTTTTGTGGGAGTTGACAGCACTCTTACTGCGCATGCGTGTAAATTTTAAAAGCTCTAGTGTGTGGCGGTACCCGCCTGTGAGGGCTAGAGTGCAGACGTCCAGCACAAGCTCGTCGGATTATCGTCCTTTCACAACATGTCAGAGCGCATCGAGCAACGCTACTTCATTAGGTTCTGCTACAAGCTTGGTGATACCCAAGTGTAAACTATCCAGATGATTCAGCAAGCCTTTGGCGATGAAGCCATGGGAATAACACAGATAAAGGAGTGGTATAATCGCTTCAAGCAAGGACAAACCTCAGTTGAGAGCAAGCCATGGTCAGGCAGGCCATCCACCAGCAGAAACGAAAAATTCGTTGAAAATGTTCGTCGAATAGTGGAGGACGACCATCGTATAACCATCAAAGAAATTACTGAAGAAGTAGGATTAAGCACAGGATCAGTTCATACAATTTTAACAGAAGATTTGGCCATGCGACGAGTGTCTACTAAATTCGTTCCCAAGTTGCTGGTGACTTCTGGCTGTTCCCTAAACTGAAAACAACCCAGGGGAGCGTTTTGAGTCGAGAGAGGAAATTATGAGAAAAACGACAGCAGAGCTTTACAGCATCCCAATGTCAACATTCCAGAGATGTTACCAGCAGTGGCAGCACTGGTGGGAAAAGTGTGTGCACTCCCAAGGGGAGTACTTTGAAGGTGATTGAATAAAAAAATTTCAAATGTGCAATTTTTTTTTTCTTTATGGACCAAGGTCGGATACTTTTTGAATGGACCTCGTATTTTACTTTGCAGGTTTCCAAAAATTTGGTACTGTTTTTTCAGACATTCTTCTCGTGTGGGTGGAGTGTTAAAACAAAAAATATCCAATTTACACATGGCGCTATCATTGAAAAAACTAAGGATGTACTTATTACAGCGAGTAACGTAACTCTTAAAGTTGGCTTGCACGCAGTTCCTTGCCAGGAGATGATGTCATCAACCCTAAAAGTGCCTTAGTGCATTTTGCTGAATCATTGTACCAATTGCACATGCATTATTTTCCTTTTAACCCCGATAATCCGCTTACACAGGCTTTGTCTGTAGCTGTGTTGTCTTGTGTTTGCAAAACAAGCCAGCTGGAGTGGAATGCTTAGCTCGTGAACTTCATATGTGGATCATAGGTCACGGTAACGTACATAGCCGTAACCCGTTCTTGTTCGCGGCGCTCAATATTTTTTGGGTCCGTTGCAAATCGTTTTAAAATTAATGAACAAAATAAGTGAATAGAATTTCTGTAACATAAAAATTAATTAATTTTCTCTGAACTTCACAGACAATTTGAGTCAATAAATCAGCTTATGACATTGGTAAATGAGCGTTTTAGTAATATAAATCAGGTCATGGATATACAATATTTACTTGTAACATTAGTATATTACAATTCAAAAGTAGATCATATTCATGGGAAAATGTCACTTTTTCTTGAAGAAACCCAAAGATTATATAAGAATTAGTTACAGAGTGAGTTCTTTCGTTGCATCTCTTGCCTATTAAAGTTTTAACATTAACCTTAGAGAATCCGCACGAGAAACTTGGATATGAACTTTTGTTAAGGGCACAGGATCGAATTTTATCACAGCTTAATTTCAGTAAGCGTAGAGAATTACAAAATCATTATTAATATTCCCTTCGGTTCTTATGTTGCCTGGCAATCTTACGAATAGCTCCGTTTCCCACTTAAATGTCTAGTAGCTTACTACCGGTAATATCAAATTTTTTTTTTCTGGATTCGTATTCATATCCGTTAATATGGATATTTTTATGGTCGTCAGAGACCTGGATAGGTTCACTCATTGTTCTAATGCCATGGGTAAAAAAGTTTGTACAGCTGACTCTTTTGAATTCCACCATATCAGCGAATTCATGTGGGTTAGGTCTAGTCCTTAACGGCTCTCTCCCTCACATATTTGAACGTTGTCTGAATTTACTTTACCTTTTGACAAGTATAAGTTCGCTTACAGGCTGATTAACGGAACCTGGTTACACCTCGCAGTCGGAGAGTTTCACGTCGCATGCCCGGACGGATCGTCTACAACTTCAAACTGTTCGTCGCTGCAGATAGCTGCAGTGGAGTAACGGCCTCCTACAATGTGAAGGGAATAAGCACCATCATAAGTGAACAGGCTTATTTCGTGGATTTCCTGGACTGTCACCCGTATCCCAGCATTAATTTCGTTTTTAATGCGGAGGTGGTCCAGCTGCTGTCGGAATTGACTACAAAGGAACATACTTACAACCGAGGAGGGTATTCAACTCTACGTTTGCTGGCGCAGACCTTGTGCTGGGGATGATTTTATTCATCGTGAACCTTTTTGTATGGCATAGGATGCAGAGAGCAAGTATGGAGGCTAAACAGAAGGTCGGACCCTGCCTATGCAATTTTCCCTTGTTTTTAGAACTATTTGGAATTGGCCATTTCATTTGATTCTAGGAGGTTGTCTGGAACTGTGTAATGGGCGAAAAGTTGTTCGGAACGCTAGTTAAATGTGTAGTAGGTATCTCCTTGGCTATGTATTCCATATATAAAGTATCAGTAAAGGATCAGAATCTGTAACAGTATCATATATAAAATATCAGTAAAGGATCAGAATCTGTAACAGTATCATATATAAAGTATTAATAAATAACAGAATCCGTATTAGTATCACAATCATTATATATCTATTAGCATGCTTATTAGAAGAATATAGAAGTTAATCAATGGATCAATATATGTCTGTGCGTGTACGCACTAGGAATCTATTTAAAGTGCACCTAGATTAATCACTTAGATTAGTCATTTATGTTAATCATTTGTATTGACTGCACATACATATATTGATCATATTTATTTGAATCAATATATATATGTATAAATAAATCGTGTAGCCTATAATCAATCTGTTACTTTGTATCTTACCACTAACTGCAGTTAGTATATGATTTTTATCATGTAAATCTTTGTTATGCAATTATCAGAAGTACATTAGTATTTTCTGTAGTATATGTATCCTCATGAGTAGAAGTATAAAACTGTATCATTATATATCACGTGATCATTATTAATTACTATTATTATTAAAGGCGTATGTCTTATACCTTATACCTTATATCTTATACCTTATACGTGAATCTGCATTTGTGCAAACCATGAAATTTTTTTTACTTATAAGTATTTTCTACATATCTGATTTTTAACATATAACCAATTGAATATCATTCCTTAACCACTTGCTGGTAATTATGAGTTAACTATATATTCACATTAATTTCTGTATCACACTCCTATGGGTCAAATGCAAGTCAACCTTCATGTCATGGGTAATGTTCAGTGTTTGGTTTTGTAGCCGACCGAGCAATTATGTAAATGTTTACATATATATATGTGGAATATATGTGTTATTCCATATATAAAAACTAAAAACTATGATTAAATTAAACCAATGACCCAAGGGGTCAACTGTGAGTTTGCAGGAGTGTGATAGGCAGAGATAAAGTAAAGTTGACTAAGCCTTGATGTGTTGTATCAGCGTCCTAATTAGTAGGCACCTGTAGTCATCAAATCTATTGTTGTGTGAATCGTCGACAAAGCTTTCGCTTGAGAAACCATGTTGATCTATTAACCCAGAAAACCATCCTACGTGACTTTTGTCTGATATGTTCATCTATGTGTATGTTCGTATGCTGAGCTAGTGTTTGCTCACCTATGATCTTGTAAACCAAATTGTATGTCAGACTTCCTTTAGCTCTCTTCATTGGAAGACCTATCAAATCTTCTCCTTACGATATAAGATAGAAGAATATATCTTATTTTTGTACTGTGTTTCAAACACTCAACCCTTACATCAGAAGTGACTGAAAAAAACTTAGAATTATCATCGAAGTCCATGAAACCCCAACAAGGATGGGACTTACACCAACCGACCTTAGCGTATAATATCGCAGGTCCTTATAACCAATATATATCTGTTAGACGAAGGCCCAGCCCCAACATATAATATAATATATATATATATATATATATATATATATATATATATATATATGCATGCATATGTGTGTTCTTATGCCTGCGAATTTATACTTTAAGTGACATATACCAAAAGGAACCTTGATGTTTAATAGCTGAATTGGACCCCAAGAAAGCAGCCATCAGGGCCTCTGTGGTTTCCAGAAAAATGTCACACGACAAATCAATGACCAGGTCATTTGATTTGTCGTTCCTGGAAAAGTCCTCAGACGTGATTGAAAGGGTTCCAGTCCATTTCATAGCCGAATAAACATCTGAAAGTTATCCTGCGACCCTCAAGAAACAGATTCTGCCTAAAACATCCTCTTTGGAGGTCCTGTTGAGTCTTGTTTCACTTTGCAACATTCGGCAATTGCTTGTCACCTCTGCCTTCGTAGAAATAGGCGGTTATGGAATATGCTGTGCCAAATATACAAAGCTTTTTATTACGTTTATCGTATTTATAATACATCATTCTCAACTGTATAATATGCAATAGATTCTTAGCCTTTATTTTCACTGCACAAGCAAATAAACCAATCACATTCCTCGAATATACTTTAATTTTGTTAATTTTTCTTTTAAGGTGATTTTATCCGTCACTTAATCTCAACCAGTTTTCTTTTGTTGTATATCTTTTATTTTCTTATAATATTTAGCTTTTGATCTGACATTACCAGACGGTTATTCATTCAGATACAACTTACTAAGCATCACATATTTCGATTGCCTATTGTAACATTCCACTCTTTTCTGGCAATTTTTCGTTAGAAATAAAGCAGCATTTTTCACGTTTTGCGTTTGCCTTAGGTTTTTCACCTAATTTTTGGTCGATTTGTTTTTAAATACGTATACATATATATACACATATGCATACACACCACACACACACACACACACACACACATATATATATATATATATATATATATATATATATATATATATATATATATATATATATATATATACACAAGTATGAATAACGTTATCATGAATGATATAACACGTGATGTTATGTATAAATAAAGGCAATGCCACGGAGGAAAATGAAAAAAACGAGAACTGCCGAGATCTTTCGGTTTTAATGACCCTTTACTTATGGCAAGACCGATCAGAACAATGAAAAACACAGTGCAAGTAAGCATATGCAAATGGATATTACAGGAATAACAAAAGTTCCAATTCATTTTAAAGAAACGAAAAACGCCTGTGGGCTAGATTAAAGATTCAAAAGCAGCCATCACAGGTGGTCACTGGTAATTTAGTCACAAAACAATACATTTTGAAAACAGAGGCATACACTACCGGGCAGTACCTACAAATTATGTAAAATTCCATAGCCTATGTTAAGGATTTAGGAGCGGTGCTGGCGAACGCACTGGTCAAGGACAATTTAATTCGAAAAACAATACACTTTGTATTCGTAACATGAAATTTACAAAAGGGCTCAGATAATGAGTGAGAAACGAACATAAGATATTAATATAGCGAGCATGAGAGAGAGAGAGATTAATAACTAAAAACATGTGGGACTAATTAATTAGGAGTAGTTAATTCATTCCAGATTAAGATTTAGGTTTTTTTTATTAGTGATTTGCATAATTTCTGATTCCAGTAAATGTTTTGAAACATAGTTATTAGACCTAGCAATTACAGAGCTATCGTCCCAATTTATACATATGCTGCTTTATTCGTACATCTAAATCTTTGCTTGATTGACTGACATAAAAAGCCTGGCAATCCTTACAAGGAATTTTGTAAATAATGTTGTTATTTGTTACTGGACTAATCTTAATTGGCAACCCTTTAATGGTATTGTTTTAAGAGAACACAACATTAACGTTAAAAGATTTAAATATTGATTTTATGGTTTCAAATCCACAAAAGAGTAAGGTAAGCTAAATACATTTTTAGGGGTTTCTTTTTCATTATTTACAACACTATAAAATTTTTGTGAGCTTTTTGATAGGATAAATCATTTACATGAGGTGGATAACAGAGATCATTTCCTATTTTTTTATGCATTCTATTTCTTGGTCAATATATTATGGACTCACATTCTGCACAGCACGTAAGAACATGGAAGAAAAAATTAGAATTTTAATATTAAGATGGTGGTCAGAATAGAAATGTACAAATGTTGAATTATTTGTGGGTTTCCTATAAATGCATTGGAAAGACTATGTATTTATACATCTAGGAATGGGATGACATTGTTTTTTTCAACTTCAGCGGTGAATTTTATGGATGGCACTAAATTATTCAATTTTGACAATAAAACTTTTACATAGATACCTGTTGGTATCGATGTAAAAGACTTATTGTCATGTTACTAATACAAAGTGTTTTTTTTTTTTTTTTATTAAATTGCCTTTGACCAGTGTGGTTGACTGCACCACTCTTAAATCCTTAATCTAGCCTTTGGGATTTTACTAAATTTGTAGTTTTCTGACCAAATTACGTGTGACTGTTTATATGTGCTTATTTGTACTGTGTTTTTCATTGTTCTGATCAGTCTTAAGTAAAGGGTCATTAAGACCGAAAAATATCGGCAGTTCTCGTTTTTTCATTTTCCTCCGTAACATTACCTTTATTTATACATAGCATAGCGTTTTATAGGAAGATAGGATTAGAAAATATATAAGAGGATCAACAAAGGTAGTTGAAATATCGAAGAAAATACAGGAAGGAAGGCTTCGATGGTATGGACACCTGTTATGAAGGGAGGAACGTCATGTTAGAAGACATACGATGGAAATGGAAGTGCGGGGTAGAAGGAAGAAAGGAAGACAAGAAAGTGATGGCGTGATTGTGTAGAGGAAGATATGGTATTGAAAGGTATAAATGAGAACGAGGCACAGGACAGAAATCGATGGAGACGACTCATTCACAATGGCGACCCCATATAAAAATGGCTTTAAGCTAGGAAGAAGAATCACATTTTATATATTTTGCAATCAAGTGATTCACATACATATATATATATATATATATAT